>NW_025335761.1:28487192-28574491 GCF_004798865.1 Varanus komodoensis
GAGAGAGAGAGAGAGAGAGAGAGAGAGAGAGAGATTGAGATTTCACACAAAGTTCATCAGCAGTGCTTGCAGGTATACACCATGCTGGCTAATTATATACATCACACATTAATATTTCTGTTCACTTCTTGCACAATTATCTCACACAGGCATGGTTTGTGAATGTTCAACATGCCATTTAAATAGAACCCAGGACTTCTGAAGGTGTTTGGCATTGCAAACTCTGTGGAAAGGAACCCCCAAAGGGCTCCTTTACATCCTGATTCAAAACACAAATAAGTAAACTATTTTCATGGAATCAATTTGGTCTGGTGTATGAATGGGTATGGCAAATTTTGCTTGTTGACATATGAAGCCACATGAGCACGGAGAACAGTTTGTTCTGATATACTTACATAGAAAAGTCACGAACATGAAGGATCATTCACCAGGTCAATGATTTCTAATTGTGTAGCTAGTTCTTGCACATACCAGGGGTTGTTTCCAAACAGGAGTCGCTGTCTTCCTTTCCCTGCAAATGATGCTGGCTTCACCCTCAGGGAGGTTCATGCTATTTGTGGCCCAGTTGGCAGGAATGCCAGACATCGCTTAAATAGTTCACTGGTTTGCCTTGATGCCAAGCCACCAGGCTGATGCAGAGCCTTTGTTCTTCCTCTGACCCTCCCTGTTCTAGCATGTTTTGCCCTGAACTAGAGGTGGTCTGTTTCTTACCAGCTGCTTGATTTATTTCACAGCTCATTAATGGTGGCATTTCAGCTAAGCATTCTGACACCACCTCTTCTTCTAGTTCAGAGTCAAAGTCTGAAATTTGTACCTTGGAATGCTGCATTTTGGGACAAGTAGGCACAATCCTGAAATGTCAGGGACCTTGCCCAAATCAGTCAGGGACCTTGCCCAAAAGGGGCTAAAGCTGTTAAGGTTTCTGGCTTCGGGAATAGACTTACCATTGCCTCTTTCGGAAGACTTGGAACCATTCCTTCTTACTGATTTATTATGTTTATATCCTGCTTTTTTAGATCTTACAAATGAGGCATTGATCACCTCCCTGGTCCAGGCAGCTGTTCACTTCCTACCATTTTTGTAAACTAAGAAGGGCTAATGGAAGTGAGGTAAGAAAGCAGAAAAGCAAGACTGCAGCCAAATATAAAGAAAGCAAAAATCATGTCCACAGAAGAAATACAGAACTGTATTGTTAATAATGAAGAAATTGAAATTGTGAAAGATTTCACATACTTGGGCTTGGCCATCAATTTAAAGGGAGACTGCAACCAAAATTTTTAAAGAAGACATCTGCAAGGGCAGCAATGAAGGAACTAGGGAGATAATCAAATATAAGGATGCTTTACTATAGAGCAAGATCAAGATCATCCAAACTAATGTATTCCCAATTACAAAATATGGATGTGAAAGCTGGAGAGTGAAGAAAACTGATAGGAGGAAACTTGATGTGTTCAAAACAGGGTGCTGGAGGGGAGCTTTGTGAATACCCTGAACTGGCAGAAAGACAAACAAGTGGGTCCTAGATCCAATCAAGAGAGAGCTTTCTCTAGATGCAAAAATGACAAAACGGAGGCTGTTATGCTTTGGATACTTTATGAGAAGGCAAGACCCTGGAGAAAACAATAATACTAGGGAAAGTTAAAGGCAGAAAATGAAAAGGAAGACCAAGTACAAGATGCATTGTATCCATAAAGGAAGCCATAGCCTTAACTTGGAAGAGTTGAATGGAGCTGACATGGATAGGACATTTTGGAGTGCTATCATTCATAGGGTTGTCATAGATTGAAGCTCCCACCAACAGAACACCGTCATCGTGCTCAGCTGAGTAAGCCATTTCTAGAGCATGCCCTATTACATATGTTGGGCTAATGACAAGCTGGGACAGTCCCATGGCTATCACGGAAACCATAAAGTCCCTGAGATAACCCTGAAAAGAGTCTCTCGGCATCCCTCTGGGCCATCTGTGGGACCTTTACAGCATCCCTGAGACGACCTCCATTAGACAGGATGACTCTTGAGCAGTGGGGTCAGTGGTACTGCAACTGAATTCCCATCTGTTCTGCTGACCCCCCACGAGAAGCAGAAATTCTGGACCAATAGTCAGATAGACAAGGAGCCTAGAGAGGGAGATGGAACTCCTATAGATGGCAGCCACCCTCTTCCCAGCCCTCAAATCTGTCCTAATGCTACAGCAAGTTTCCTGGCTGGCAGATCTGGGACAGAGACTGACTTCTCCCTTCCCACCCACCCAGGCCCCAATTAGGCATGTTTGATCATCTGCCTCATCCACTGTTAAATAATGAATCAGAGAGGTCTTACTCTGAACCCCTGCATTGCCAGTGTGTGCAGGTTCATAGTGCCAATTGCAAGAATAGAAATGCAGCTGACAAGCGAGCTCAGCATTCTTGTGTCTGGCTTACCACATATTTGCCATTCTAGGTGTTTATAGGATCAAGCTGTTAATGGGCTTAAATCCAGGTGCTTCAGCTCAACTGGAATGTGGATTGGACTATGAGACTACAACCCTATATAGAAATTTACCTAGAAGTAAGTCCCATTGAACGCTGCAGGACTTACTTCTAAGTAGACGTGCCCAGAACTGAACCATCAGTTTATCACATGGAAACTTACTTTTAGAACTGAGCAAACAAAGAACCAGGGTGATTTTTCTCACCTTAAGCAAATCACTATTTTTTGACATCTGTAAAAGGTACACCTTCTCTCACACACATTTATTATTATAAAGACCAAAAATTGCACATATAATTGCACATACAATACTTTATCATATAAAATCCAAATCTGATATCATTAAACATGTTTAGTAAAAATGCAATTAATACTTCATTTCATCTGAAAACCATTAACTCCATCCAATGGTTAAACTTTCATTTCTAATTTTATCTCTCACTATTGGACAGAAAGCTTCTTTTTAATGCCTCGATTATCTACCTTTACCTTTTCTCAGAATGCAATCCTATACTCGGTTACCCAAGGGTAATTCCTATTTAACTCTGTAGGACTTATTTCTGAATAGATAGAGATATAATCACAGTGTAGGCCTCAGACAGTCTGTTCCTTTCAAGTACTGCATCATTGCCTGACATTTCTCTGCCCACTGCCAGGTATATGGAATTTCTATTCCCTTTCAATATTGAGGTATTATAATTCTAGCCATTATGATTTAATGATAAATTGATTCACCTTATTGGACTTAAGGATGACTATATAAAATGAAATTTAGGAATGGGTAGTTGCCAATATAGGACAACATTTTATATAACAATGCATTGTAAATATTAGAAATTATAAATATTTTAAAAATCTTTCAACCAGTGGTATTTAATACCAAAATAATACATGGTTGAAAGTAACATGTGGAACTAACTGGCTCACTTAAGTTCTCCACTTTTCCAGAAGAACCTTTTGGATTCTGGGGGACTGGACTTGGTTTCCAAGCCCTACACCTTGGAGAAATCCCTCATGGAGGAATGCCCATGCTATCTTGGATTTTGGATTAGACATAGTAGCAGGCATGTCAGTGGCAGGAGACCTGGTCAGTGCTGGGAGGTACAACCGGTTCTGTCCATGCTGGCCAAGTCCTTTTCTCTGTGCCTCTGTTCATAGAATTGTAGAGCTGGAAGGGGCCATGAGGGCCATCAGGTCCAACCCCCTGCTGTTGCAGGACACCACATTGTACCATCCCACTCAGAGGGCTGTCCAGACTCTTTTTGAATGGCTCTAGTTTGGGAGAGCCCACCATCTCTCTAGGCAGCTGGTTCCACAGTTGTATTGCTCTGACAGTGAGGAAGCTTTTCCTGATGTCCAGCCTGAATCTGGGTTGTCGCAACTCGAATTGATTATTCCGTGTCCTATACTCTGGCTTCAGCAAGAAGAGATCTTGACCTTCCTCTTTGTGACATCCGTTGAGGTACTTCTAGAGTGATATCAAGTCTTCCCTCAGTCTTCTCTTCTGAAGGCTGAACATGCCCAGTTCTCTCAGTCTCTCCTCATAGGGCAGTGTTTCCAAACCCTGGATCATTTTTGTTTCCCTCCTCTGTACCCTTTCTATTTTTTTCTATTAGGGCAGGGAAAGACAAAATAAGGAGATGATATCAGTGGGAATGCCTGTATCCACTGGCCTAATTTGGTTTGCAGGAGGTCCAGAAACTTCAGCTGGTTCAAAATATGAACTGCTGCGTGGTTCCAGAGAGAGGTTAGTCCACATCACGCCAATTCTGTAACATCTTCATTGGTGGCCAGTTGAGGTCCAGGCCTGATTTAAATTGCTTGTTTTGACCTATAAAGCCCTAAATGGTTTGAGAGTAGGATACTTGAAAGACCACCTACTTCCATATGTACCTACCCAACTTTAAGAGGTCTGGTCAAGAGGTCCTTCCTAACGAGCCATCCGCTAAAGAGGTGAAGAGGATGGTGAACAGGAAAAAACTTTTTTTGTGGTTGTGCCCTGGAATGGGCTTACTAGAGTAGTATGCTTGGTACCCTCATTATACTCATTTTGGCACCACCGGACATTTTAGTAATTGAATAGTGTTTTTAATATAATAATTGTCTTAGTTTCCTATATATACCTTTTAAAATAATTTGATTGACTTGATCTGTGTAGTTGTTCAAATTGTGCTCTTTTTGTATTTTTGCATTTTATTGGTTTTAAGTGTGCACCATCCAGAGAGTTCTCTTCAGGACTATTGCTGTGGTCTATACATTTGATAAATAAATCAGTAATGCTAAAATTGACTCAAGGCACAATCTTATGCAAGACTGGAGGAGGGTGAGGGAGAAAAAGAGAGGACAGAGATAGCTGCCAGCATTCCGCAGCTACTATGGATGCTTGGAGTGTGTGGGCTGGCTTTTCTCCATCTAAAAATGCATAGGATTCTGCCCTTATTGTATAAACCCATGAGAAATTCAGTTATATGTGGATAATTGGTTAAAAATTAAGGATGCTATTTATTGCTTTTTTGGACGGATAAGGACATCCTTATCCTTGATTCATTATAATCTGAATTTTAATTATGATACAATTATGTTTATGCATACCAGTGCAATGCCTTACATCTTTATGTATATTTATATTTCTAGTTGCAACAACATTTATCTTTAGATTATGCTCATATTTGTAATTCCAACAAATACCACACATATTGATTGATTCATTATTTCACACACATGCAAAGACCACTGGCTCAATCAAATCAAAGGCAAATAGTTTCATCCAACTTTCTTGAACAATTCTGAAAACCAGATCTTTATAGGTTACCTTGATCTTCCCAGTGCTCTTGGTTTAAGTATTTATTAGATGTATTCTGTCATTAATCCCTTGGTACACTGAGACATACTTAGCTGTACTATGAGTAGCGAGTTCCTTGGCATTCTGTGTTATGCTGTACATTGTATTGCCTTTTGAAAGGAAGATAGACTAGATACATTCAAGAGCATAGTCACCTGAGCATAGTGCCATTCATTTCTTTTGCTGAAATTAACAAGGAATCAAGTCCCCAAGGAAGGCAAAGTGATGGAACACAATAGCCCATTCCCTGTTCCATTGAAGAAGCATTTGGACTGAAGCCATGGGACTTCACAGGCTGAAATACAAGTACTACAGCTGAATGAGGTTCCATTGAAGGGCCAAAGAAGCCTTCAGCACCATGGATTCAGCTACACCCCTAAGCTAATCAGCCAGGTAGGCTAACAGTGAATTTCTTCTGCTTCCTTAAGCATTACGGGGTAGAAAATGCTACAAAAACCTGTGAGTGCATGTGTGTGTGTGTGCATCAGCAAGAGAGAGAACAACCAGTTTGGGAGCATGAATTGGTAACTTCAGTTATTTTACTTTAGTTAATATGATATTAACCCCAGAATGGAGAGATTATGGAAGATTCAACTTGAAGCCCACTTGTTGTTGGTGTTACGTGATGTCAAGTCATCTCTGTCTTATGGTGACCCTATGAATGAAAGGCTTCCAAAAGGTCCTATTCATGACATCCCCGCTCAGCAGTTCTTAATTCAAGGCTGTGACTTCCTTTATTCCTTATTCCTTTCTTCCTGTTGGGAGTGAGAAAGATGACTGCTTTGGGCATACGTTCTTAAGGACTGCTGGGCAGTCTTCAGAAGCAGAAGCAGAATGTGAAGCAGAACTGAGACTCCGAGATGAGAGAAGTAGAGATGCTTATCTCAAGAGATGCTTCTCTAGATTGGGCTCACGCTGTTGTGAGCTGGGTTCCTCCTTCAAGCATTCAAAAGGCACAGACCATTGTCTTTCAAAACATTCTTTATTGAACAAAAAGTACAAAACACCCAAAATGAATTTCTGAGCAGGCACAGAGTGGTTTCTTGAACTCAATCAAGTAATCACCTCCAGGAATGATCCTTATGAGTGTGCCTGGTTCTGAAAGCAGGCACACCTTCTCTCCATGCACCAAACCAATAACTGAGCCCCATTCCTCTGCTGGTGCTACTCCATGGGGTCAAGAGCTGGGATGCCTGGTCTGTGTTTGAGAAACTCCCCTGCTGCAGCTCCCCTTCCACTAGCTGCACATCCTGGTATTTCCAGGGACTGCCTGCTCACCTGGGGAGTCTGGCCACAACCAGAGGGGCAGAATAAGGTACTTCCCTAAATCCCTACTTAGTCATGGAGTTCTCTGAAGGCTGATGAAGCAATGAAGCCCACATGAAGTTGTAGTTCAGTCACACCCTCCTTTTTCTTAAAGCTTTTATAGACCATCCCATCACTAGCGTCTCAGCACAGCTTACAACAAGCACAGATAAAAAAAATGGCACAGCATCCAGTAATTCACAATAAAATCACAATTCCTTTCACAGCTGAACTTCTCTTGCATGGTTGTTGTGGAGATCAAATTCAAAATGTTGCTCTAACATTTCTCTCGTGGTATTATTAGCCGGGGTCACCCACAAGCAGCCAGGTTCGTTGATTCTGTTGTGCAAGTGGCAGAGATTCAGCATTTCTGGAAGCAACCTGAAATGAGTGGAGGAGCTTGTTTCTGGAATGGGGCAGGTTGGTGGAGCTCACGTAAGGGTTCTCTGCTAAACGGCCTGCTCCAGAGATGTTGGAGCAGCCTGGGTTCGAAGTTTCCCCAAGAAGTGCCGCATCTCCATTGTGCAAGTGATACTTGGCAGTCACATCATGGGATCAGTGGGGTGGGCACAGATATGGCATTGTGTGCCCCTTGCCCTTGAGCTCCTCAGAGCAAACATGGGATATATTTGTTTTTTGGCGCCAGGTGAAGACCTTTTTATTTAAGCGGCATTTAACTGTTAATATTACTGGATTTTATCTGGCCAGGGTGGCTTATTTTATATTGTATTTTTGTATTTTTAATTTAATGTTTATATTTTTTGTAATTTAATATTATAATTATTTTTAATTTATTGTTGTAAGCTGCCCCGAGGCTTCGGTGAATGGGAGGCATAAAAATGTTTTAATAAATAAATAAAATAAATAAATATAAAAAATAGGTAGTCATTCCATATAGTATGGAAAGCCGCACAAGAGCTTATCTCTTCTGGAGCAGATTATGAGCTAAGAAACAAGACGGGGCTAAATCAGTGGGACTAACTTCCCATTGGGACTGGGGGATAAATGCAATATAAAATGCATACTATATACATTGTTAATATAAGCACATAAGAGGAACTCTGTTGGATCAGAGCAAGGATTCGTCTCGTCCGGCATTCCGCTCCCACAGTGGCCAAACCAGCTGCCAACAGGCTCCCACAAGCAGGATATGAGAGGCACAGCTCCCCAGCAGCAGGGGCATGTAGGCCTTTGCTACTGGAAGTAGCATGTCAGGACTGGTAGTCACGACATCTTCGGGAAGCAAATTCTTCACTTGATTCAGTTCCAGGAGATTATTTCTTCTTTTCTATTAGATTGTGGTATTTGGTTTCCTTTAATTTTTAATTACCTATTCAAAGTTAAACATTTTCATTTTTGAGAAACAGATTCAAAGACCTTTCCCTTCTAAAATGTTTGTAAGAATTTCCTCTTCATTTTACTGCATGGAAGATTTAGTGTCAGCTTAGCATCTGACATGTTTTCTTAAATTATTGGTTTATAATGAAAACATGAATGTACTCTGGGGAATGTGATAAATGCAACCGCCCCCCAAAAAACCCCACAATACCATATCTATGCAAAATAAATGGCAGTTCTAGAATTGTCGCATCTGGATCCAAAATATTTTATCTTACCAAATAAACACAAGAAAATAAAGATAATTAGGATCATAATGTAATGTGTTAACAAGGCCAGCTTCTTACTTCTTGTTAATTATTCTATTGGAACATGTATATGCATACATTAAATAAGTGTATATGTTCATTTATAATGCTTACTTAGTGTTAAAACAACAATATACAGCAATATGAAAGAGTTTACACACACACACACAAAAACACATGCATGAGACTATATGGTTGAATACAGTGGACCTTTGTGTGGAAAGACTTTGAACTCAGAACAAATTCCTGGGCACAGATCTTTAATTATATGAGCCAAACAACATGTTACTCCTTTAAAAATTTAAAGTAAGTGAAGTAAGGCCCTGTCCCCCCCCCCCCCCACTCATGGGCGCACGTGTGTGTGTGTGTGAGAGAGAGAGAGAGAGTGGGGGGGAGCGCTTTTAAAAAATATATATATTCATTGTGAGCTTAAATCTCAAGAAGTCTGGCCATTTGCAGAAGGTGACTTACGCTTATAGAAAGGTTGCCAAGCATTGTGCAAGAACAGTGAAAAGAGATCCCCAAAACCTTCTATTACCTGTGCCAGAGGTGCACAAGCAGAGCTCCTACAGGATCTACCTTTTATGCCATCCTATGAGCTCTTGCATGCACCTTCACAAAACAATTTTAGCAATATTCAAGGTCCTTTTTGCTCAGCCCTAGAAACATAGAAACAGAGTGAGTCAGAAGGGGCCTCCCGGGCCATCTAGCCCTAGACTGAAGACACACATTCTCTATATCAACCTTCTTTCTATCCCAAACAGACCAAGCCCTCCACAGCTTGTATCCCCATATTAACCTTGAGAAGCAGTTTAGGTTGAGGTCTGGACTTTGGCTGCTCAGGATAGACAGGTTTAATTTTTAACTCACTGATTCTAGCCTGAGGGTATAACCACTAGGCTACACTACCATTTCACACTGTTTACCAATTGTAGTGATTAATTGATTAAAAGTTTTTTTAAAAAATATACCCCACTTAAAGCAGTCTCACTGGGATTCTTGAAGCAATACCACACCATTCACCAGTACAACAAAACCATCGGAAACATCTAAGGGCAAATGAAGCATCAATAATATTATTAAATTATTTGGAAGAGTGTGTTGATACAGCAGATGTTGAAATGCTCACATATGAATTAAAAGCTGCTAAAATGTCTAATGGTATGCATAGAAAAGAGAAAGTGATCCCACCTTTTTCAGACTGGTTTCAGCAAGATGTGGGATACAGCTATAACGCTTAAGCACATATGTTTGTGTTCATGAAAATCCAAGTTCATGAAAATTGATTTATAATGGAGCGGTCAGCTTTTGTTCATTTTGTTACATATGAAAGTATACATTTGAGCATGATGTACATGCTTATATAAATATATGGAAACAATTTCCTTTGTTGTTCTTTGTTCTCTACTTAGAACATTTTTATTTCCTCCCCCATCTAATGCAGTCTATCTAAAAAAGAAAGTTAAAGCCAAAAGCATAAGCAACAAATATCCTAAACCACTAAGGTAATAAAACCTATTTTGATCTAGGAGATGTTGATTCTGCAGCTCTTTTCATAGCTCAGTAGAAAGCTCCACTGCAATGAATGATACCCATTTCCATGTAATTACCCCAAGCCAGAGAAAGAAACCTGTGTGTGGAAAACAGCTTTCTGCACAGGAATTTGCTTGAGTGGCTACATGTAGGCCCACTATGTGGAGGGGAGAAAGCCAGTAACAAACATGGAACCATGCCTTGCCTCAGATACATCTTGATCTGGAATCTCATGGCACAATTCAGATTTATTTATCGAAAGTTGTGGGGTATTAACACATTGTTATATATATCAATCAATCAATGAGTAGCACATTCCAAAGGCCAATTGACAATGTCTAGAAAGCCTCTGGGTTCTGCAGCATCCCAGCTCTGGCCTCAGAAACTCATTCTGGACTGGATGTCTGAACTCAGAGTCCGGTGCCGCTCGCATGGAAAGAATCATGCCAGTTGTGCTCTGAGGGGCAGGAAAAGGAGAACATGGGCACTGCAATGATAGAAAGGATGCTGGAGGCACTTGCCTTTCTTCCCTTCACATCCCACAATCCGCAGGAGACCTGTTCTCCTCCAACTACGGAGGACTTTGTGCATCTTGGTTGGACTGCAGACTAATAAATTGATTGCACCACTCCATTTTACTTTTCTGTTGTCCTTGTTGTAATTCAAACCTATTTTCAAATTGTATTAAAAACTAAAATTTTACTACTTAAGACTTATAGGTAAACTACTGAGGGAGTTTATACATGCTGAAAAAAAACCAGAGTTGTGTGTGTCCAGCCACCCAACTGGTAGTCAAGTCAGCAAATGGGGTGAGATTTGCATTCCTTTTCACTTCTGTACTGCTCAGGAGCTGGATCTCTCTCTCATTTGGGGGCAGAGATCTGCACATGGATTCATTTGCTGGAACTGGAGGACCAGGATTCATACATGCAAGAGGGGTTGTACATAGAACGATGCACATCAGGATGCAGAATCCCATGCCTGGGGGCCAATTCTGATCCTGCAAAGTCTCAGTCCAGAGGTGGCCATGCCCCTTGCCCTGGCCTCACTTTCTTTCCCAAACAGCTGTCATTGTTCAGTTCATAGCTTTGGTGCAGTGTGTGTTTCTTTGTTTTTGGCACTCTTGAAAGGTTGCAACATTGCCTCCTAAAGCTTAGTTAATTGCAGTCATGGTTTTAAGCCAAAGGATGCTGCCCTATATGTTTGTTTGGGTTTTTTTCCCCCCTCCAGCCCTTTTATCTTACTCCACACCCTGCCCCACTTTCAGCTCCTCCACCACTGGAGTGTTGCCTTCAAGAGCTTCTCTCAAGGATGTGTTCAGGCCGAAAGAGGCCCAATAGCTCCTGTATACCTGGACACTTCGGTCCTGCATCCAGCAGCTGCGCTGGGTCAGGGATGGCAGGTGGAATAGTAGATAGGTGCAGTGATGTTGTCCTCCATTAAACTTACACATTCCATAGATACATACAAGGCATTTATTTTTAAAATTGCAGTATTAGAATAAGAGAAATAAGCAATTCAATTCAAGAAGAAACACATACAAAAAGAAAAGAGCAGACAAGATCATTCGTTCCAATATAAATCAAAATATCCTCTGAAGGCATCCTTAGGCATGTGTATAATGATTTGCATTTTTTTCCTAGAGGAAAAGACACTCAGATTAGGGTATTTTTCTGGGCACTACATTCAAACAGCTAAAATTAGGTACTTGTTCCTCTCAAAAGGTGATCAGTGCTCTGGAAGTAGACAGCATTATCTATGCTTTGAGTGGCTGCGTGGACACATATGAAGCAAAAAGTGAACAGTATACTTCACATGCATAATTCTGAATGGTGACCTATGTGCGCATGCACCCAGCCATAAGATTTCCAAGTCCTGTTGATTCCAAAGGGAAACATTTATTTGTTTGTTTGCTTAATTTTTTTTCTGGACCACTTATCATTCCATTAAAATACTCTAAAGAGAAATATTGAAACAATTAACAGTACTTGATTAAAACAGAATTAAATCATATAATCAATTGAAATACTAGTTAAATAAAAAGGTCTTGGTCTGGTGGTAGTAAGAATAGAGTCAATGCCAGATGAACCTCTCAGGGGAGCATATTATACAGTCAGGGCACTGCCACTGAGAAGGCCCTTCTCCTTGTAATGGCCCTCCTCGGGTCCTTCAAGGAGAAGGACCTCCATCAAAGATCTTAAGGACTGGGCAGGTATATATGAAAGGAAGCTTTTCTTTAGATAATCTGGCCCTAAGCCATTTAGAACTTTCTATGTTATTGTCAACACCTTAAATTAGGCCCGTACTTCAATCGGTAGCTGGCATGTTTATGGTCACGTCTGCCGATCCCTGTCAATCGCCGTGATGCTCCATTTTGTATCAGTTGAAGTATCTGGATGACCTGTAAGGGTGGCCTCATGGAATAGTCCAAAGGGGAAGTTACCAGTGCTTGGAATACTGTTGCCAGGCTCTGCTTATCCAGATAAGGATGCAGCTGATGGACCAGTTTCAGCTGGTGGAAAGTATTCCTTGCCACAGATGCCACCTAGAGGTCCTGGGAGAGCTCCAGATCAAGGAGTACTCTCAAGCTATATACCTGTACCTTAGAGTGCAGCTCTGTCCAGAACACTCACCTGTACAACAATCCACCCACCTGTGACACCATGCAAAAATAGCCATGGCCTTTCCACACAAAGCAATGGGATTTCAGAGAGCTTAAGATGGACTACTTAACGTTTAACAAAATATAATAATGTATTAAAATTGCATCAATTTACTACAGATAGCTTCTCTCTGTCACAATAAGTGTTTGTTTTAATTGATAACCAATTGAAGATTAGAAGTGATGATTAAAAGTGAAAGTGATATTTTATCAATCTAAACATCGCTCTTCACCCTGAATTGCATGAACATCCCTCTGCTTAACCATCACAAAGATACAGAATGGGTTTGCAAGATTTGGTTTAAATTCTGGTCACATGCCTTGCCTCAGAATTAAGCTAATCATACCTTGTGGAGCTGAACATGTTTTCTTTCAGATTTGGTCACAGGTCCTGGTACAAAATTAATATAATCATACCCTTTTGTTCTGCTGGGAATAAAATAGTTGTTTAATTAAACATGCCAGTTGTTTATAATATAATGTTTCAGAAAAACTTGTTTGAAAGGAAAGATAAAGATTTATATCAAACATTTCAATCTGACAAGTAAATTACATTTCCTCTGCCATAAGGAGAAAATAATGATTATGACATCTGTAACTTGTGTGGTTCCTCAGAGGAACAGAGCACTTGTTCTCATTATTCAGAGATGTGAGATGCATCAGCCTACAAAGGTGACCTTTACACTCTGGAGATTAAAGCAGCATGTTTTCTTCTACATTTAAAAGAGAGATTCATGGTCGATCTCAAAATTCTTGACATACATTTCAATTTGTAACCACTGCTTTCTGAGCAAACATTTTAACACCTGCATTAAAAATGCTGATGGATTGTGACATTGATTTGCATTAAAAAGGCATGAAAAATAAATTGCTGGAATAATGTATAGAGCTAGCATGGTATAGCGGTTAGTTAGCATGTTGGGCTTGGACTGAGGAAGCCCAGTTCTTTTAGTCTCGAGCCAGTCACTGTCTCAACTGGATCCTCTTCATAGCCTTGTTGTGAGCATAAGTGGTGCGTATATGCAGCTTTGCAAGAAAGACAGGATATGCATGATTGCTCAGAAGTAAATATCTCTTAGCTCCACAGGATGTAAGCAAGTGTACACAGGATCACACCAGTGCAGTGTAGTGGTTAAGAGCATGGGACTGGGACTCAGACGATCTGGGTTCTAGTCCCCGCTCAGCCATGGAGCCAACTGGGTGACTTTGGGCCAGTCACAGACTCTCAGCCCAACCTACCTCACAGGGTTGTTGTGGGGATAAGATGGAGGAGGAGATGTAAGCTGCCTTGAGCCCTTTGTAGGAAAAAGGCAGGATATAAATCGAAAAATAATAAATAAATAAATAAATCATCGAATGATTAAAATATACTTACAATACCTTCCTAGTTGTCACCATCATCATCATCATCAACATCATCATCAACAACAGCAACAACTTCATGGCAATGTGACCACAGAATTCTTTCTGTGAACTGAAGCAAAACAAAACCTAGGAGCACACTGCACATAACACAAACCACGGAATCTGTGACAGATGTTGTTCTGGCTGATCAGAATTGACATTGTCTCAGTCAAGACATTTTTTTAAAAAAAATTCTGGCATATTAGTTCACAAAACAATTAAGGGTTGTTAAACAATCCTCGGCTTTAAGCTACGGTGGATGACAATTTTCAGCCTGTAATCTGGCACTTGTGTTTGCCGCATCATCATCATAGCCGGTTCTTTGAAGCTGTGCTGGCATACTGGTTGCATACTTTATGATAGAACCCCATGGGCTGGCACAGTAATGCCAGATTCAAAGGTTAAATGGCTGAAATAATTACCGTGGAGAAGGAAAATTATGTGGCTGTCTTCTTGTTTGTGAAGCCATTTGTAAGACATGGTGCAGCCATGGATAATATGAAGGGCTGGAGCTGGGACGCAATGGTCAGAGAGCCCCCCACCCCGGCTTTGCAGCTGGGGCGGAAAAACTGGCACCTGGTGCTTCTCTGAGATTGCAAAAGCAACCATGGATAAGGGCTTATGGGGCGTTCCAGGGTTGTGGTAGCAGAGATACTGGTACTGCTGAGATTTATTTATTTATTTGTTTACTTACTTACTTACTTACTTGGCTGGCTGGCTGGCTGGCTGGCTGATATGCTGCAGTATAAGCCTGAGGGCTTTCTATGCAGATTACAATAAAATAAAAAATACAATATAACAAAAAAACAATTAAAGCATATAAAATACCTAAAAATAGTATACCGTTGATGGATGATATTTTAAAACCATCTACAGTAGATTAAAGCAGTAGTGCCAAATAAACGAACACCTTTAAAATTGTCCAAAATAAAATCAATTGCTAAGATGTCTAGAAAATAAAATTGCTTTTGCCTGGTGCTAAAACGATTGTAATGAAGGTGCCAGGCGAACTGATTTCGAGGGCTATTCCACAGATGGGGTATCCTGGTGGCCTCCAGAGTCCCAGAATGGTCTACTGAGGTGCTTGGCAGGAGAAGAGGAATACAGAAACAGCCACTGCTTCGGCACTCCTCCCACCTGACAGAGGATGCCTGTAATTCTCTGAGTTTGGAGAGTTATGGGTATCCCATAGGAGAGCACACTGAAGCAGTTTACAATTGCTTCCATGCTGAAGAAACACATGGTTTGCATTATCAGTGTACCATAGAGCCAGCATAGTGCTTAAGCCAGGGCAAAATTGTAGGATCAGGCTATTTACATATCACCAGGAGCTCAGTTTGAATCATCTGTTTTACATATTAGAACTCAAGACATAAATATCGTCCATCAATCTTCATGGAATGAATTTATGGATGGTAAATCCAGTTTTGGTTTGCCTGCTATAACATGCCAAACCAAAGAGCGAGATAATGTCTGATTACCTGATATCTTAGAAAAGCACAGGATCAGTGTCCAGGGTAGGCCTGCTTGGGCACCCGCTGAGGGCCCACTCCCAGCGGGACCCCATCAAGAGAACCCCCCACCCGAGCTGAGTGGCTCGTCCTTTTCATCGTTCCAGCCTGCTCATCAGCCCGCCTCTTGCTCTAGCCCTGACAATGGCAACTGTAAGCAGGAAAAGCCACTGCCTTCTTGCTCACCAAGCAAGTGACAGCAGTCATGGCCAAGAGCATGAGCAGCAATAGCAGGTGGTGCTAGCAGTGATGAGAAGGTAGAGCCATTGAGGGGGGCACTGAAGGTCTGTCTAGCCAGGGGCCCTCAAAACCTGGAGATAGCACTAGCAAAGCCAGGATGGACTGCCAATCATTCCATTTATCCATGTTTTGGCAATCTTTCCACTCCCCACTGTATGCTGAGAGCATTCAGATCAGATCTATCGTGTCCCAAACCCCATGCCAGGGTACCCCCCCCCCATTCACTGAGATCATTTAGAGGTGGGTGTAATCCTCAAGCACCAACCTCCTTGCTAGGGGATCATACCTGACAAATATCAGAAGAAATAGGTGCTGAGGTTTTGTGCTGAAACACATTTCTATGTTTTTAAAAAGAAAACTGCTAATGACTTTATTGTTTCTTGACAGAATAGGAAGAAATGAGTAGGGACAGTTTCCCCTTCTAAGGGGATGAAGTTTGCCAAGTTGCAGACTGGAATTTGTGTGCAAGAGCAACATTTGTAATCAAGATTATGCAAAAGAGGACATGTTTGTATCTCTATGTAGTTTGTGGATCATTATTCTGAAAATGAGAGACAATGTGGAGATGGCCCTAAGAAGGAAAACTGAAAAACTTCACCAGGGAACATGCAATAGTTATGTGGAAGACAAGTCCTCATTTTTATTTTTTGAAGGGTGTGTGATTTACTTCTCCAATTTGTATGAAAATAGCCCACAACATAGAGGTGTCTCCAGGCAAGAAAGCAATAAGTTTCAAGATCGATACAGGAGCTATAAAAGTCTGATGAGAGGAAACCCAGTTCATCCTTTTCAATAGTGAAGGTTGGTGCTGTGGGAAGAAGGGCCGTCTCACAGTTCCATCTCTGCACTCCTGTGAAGCACAGTGATTGGAAAGTCCCTGTCAAAGCATGCCCTGGATTAGAAGGTGGACACTCATCTCCATTTCTCCACTCTGCAACTCCCTCCCCTCCTTTATCAGTATTTAGGAAGAGAAAGCAAAATAAGCTACATTTGGGGACAATCCTTTCTAAGCTGCATCATGACTGAAGCCTCATCTGGGGGGCAGTTTCATATCTGTTCAGGTTAAAGGTAAGCTGTCCTTCCCTCAGGGAGCTTCAGGAATGACCTTGACAGGCCTGATGTGAACTTTGGCTTGGCCAAATCCAACATGCATCCCTACCAGGTATATATTAAGCTCCTTTGAAATACTGGATGATGGTGATCCGGAAGTCACATGATTTGCCACTTTGCACTCCTTAGAAAGAAGAAGGGATTTAAATTAAACAAATGGAGTGCTCATTCTTTCTGGCTATATGGTTAGTAGTTGGTCTGTTGTGTAAGGAAAACAGGTAGGAGAAAATGATATTTGTTCTAATCCCAAAGCCTGTCCTCTTCAGATGAACAAGGTAACATGAAGCTAAGCACTGTTTTCTCATTTGGACACTAGAATCCATATGCTCATATCCATGATGATGAGATGTTGCTTCAGAACAATGCCCCAAGAAGCGGATGAGGAACTTGCCCCTTTAAGCATAGGGTAATCTTTCTTTTGTTTCCAACGGGAAGAATGGTTTTTAATAAATAAAACACCCCAGTTATTCAAAATATCCCAGTTCTAAAGGCATAATGGGGCAAGCATTAAGATTTATGAAACCAACAGTGTCAATGGCTTGATCCTATTGATCAGCGAGTTAAGAGCGGGGTACAAGCATTTCTGTGCTTGCCCAACAGCCTGTTCAATGTTCATTGGAGAACACCAACCACGATCAAATACTTTATACTGGCAATGTTCAAAATGCAGCAGAGAAAGGGGTAAATTACACATCGTTAGAATGGGGCATTAATGTTCAGCACCAGGATACTGGAATATGGTATTTCAGTACAGCAAACCAGATATCTCCATAAAGCATGACAGTCCAGCATATACTGCTCTCTATACAGCTGCAGCTTTACATACATCCTGCACCAAGGTTACAACTGGCACTAATCTCAGCATGCTCACTTGACTCATTTGCTGATCTAGCTCCCTGCAATCCTGGCTGGACTAACCGATCAAATCAAGCCAACACTACTATAATTATTAGATGCTTGTGAATCCCAACTACACTGTGCCTTACTGCATGCCATTCCCTTTTGCAGGGATGACCTTCAGTTAATACGCAGTAGATATTTTAAATGAATATAGCTTAGATTTACTAGATGAAATGAGTTGTAAGAAGTAAAAGAAGCAGTACTAAAGGCGAAATTATGTTCTATAGCAGGGGTCTCAAACTCGCGGCCCGCGGGCCACCTGCCGGGACGGGTGGGGCATGGGGGAGGGGCCCTGTGGCCTTCAAAGCGCCAGCGGCGCCCGGGCCGGCCTCCGGATGAGCGGCCCACCACCACCGCGGTGGTGGAATACTTGATGCGGCCCAGCCTCACCAGACTCTACTTCCAGCGGCCCCCAGGTAAGTTGAGTGTGAGACCCCTGTTCTATAGGGTTGTCCTCTATACAATTTCTTACCATGTGGCTCTGCCACATATGTTGACTGGTACATGAGAGGATGGAGCATTATTTTCTGGGACTGAAGGCATCCCAGTTCCACTGCCAAAGAAATGCATGCACATGTTTCTAGGCAGAGAGCCTGGATGTTAATTTTAAGGCATCAGGGATCCTAGTCATCTTAGAAATGCACAGGGTTTTCACCAGACTTACTTCTAGTTTTTAGAAGTTGGCTTATCCTAAAGGTCTTTTATAGTGTGTGCATGTCCTCTGGATATCACTAATATGGACTGTTTCCTTTGATGGATGAGGTCATACTGCCTTGATGTCATGTTATCACAACAACTTTATTCAAGTGAAGTGAGGGAGGAAGGGGGAGGAGGAGCATGTGGCACAAAAATAATTTCCAGTCCTGACAATGCTTGTCTTTCACTAAAGCAGTCTGCTCCAAACCAGATCCATCGAGCAGTAATGAGAAAAGAAACCCTGCCTTAATTTGAACATGCATTGATCTTCATAAAACAAAAGTGGATTTCCTAGGATGCTGTTTTACATGTACAGCTTGGAGTGATTTAATAATTAGCATATATACTTTCTTTTCCAGGACATTACAAGCATGAAGATGGATATAATTTTTCTTTCTTTCTTTTGCAAGGGTGAAATAGGTTGCCTGTCGGTTGGACTTAGGCGACAGACTGTCTGCAGGCCGTAAGATGATCTTCATCGTGCCAGAGGAAAGCGGGCAAAATTCCTGGCTTGCAAGCAGAGATATCGATCTACTTTAGCCACCTAAACAATGCCTCACCTGTTTGCCTTGTCCATACCTTATTTTACGCAGTCTAATGCTTGTTTTGTTTGACTTTTCTTTTATTTCTGTGGATCTGAGCTTTGATACACTTTGGGGACTACATAAACACAGTGTTGTACTTGAACATCATCATACTTCACAGAACTCTGGTGGCTTAAGACCACCCCCCTCCCTCAGTAAGAACAGCACCGTTATTGAAAATTATGAGCCAGCAACCACATAAGTAGGCCACATATACAAGTGTTTGATCTACCAGACGAGTGTCCAATAACATTGAATGTGAGATGCTACTAATTACTGCACTGTGTCTCCTCAGTTAAAATTTCTTTCACTGGAACTCGTAAAAGGCTCTCTATTTTTATTAATTCTTTTCCAGAGGCTGATAGCTGAGAGATAAGTTACTATAGCGATTAGAATTCTATCCACTCATTTTTCAAACACAAGTATGTCACTGTGTACAGCCTGCTTCACATAGGAAGAAATTGAAAAGTCAGTTCACTTTCCCAGTAAATATAATATAAATATTTTACCACCCGCATTATTGGTTTGCTGACAGCTATTCTATCTTTGCCAGCACCAATGGGAAGGGTTACATAACTCCAAACTATATTGTGCTGGGTGAAGTCAAAGAAAATATACTTGGAAAACAAAGGAAGAAGATGGGAGTAACAACTCAAGGAAGCTAAATGAGCATTTCTTTAAAGTGCTGATGCTTGGTAATTTTTCATTTGCATACAGCACATTTTACTTGGGCTGAAGAACAATTAGGTTAACGAATAACTAAGTCATTTGTACTCTTAGGGCTAATTAAAAAGGCTTGATTTTAAACTGTTTCACTTTGGTGTGATGCAGAAACAGTCTCTGTTTTATGCCAAAGCCCATCAATTTGAATCAAAGGAAACTTTGATAAGATGATGACTTATGCGGTTATGCCCGTGACCCCGTGAGATTGGGCTGGATTGGCCCGTTAGTGAAATACAGCTGAATACGAGATGAGCTTCAGGACAGGACAATTTTGACATTCATTCTTCAGGTTGCCATAAGTCAGAGCCAACTTGATAGCCATAACAATGGGCATTAAGTGTTTGATTTTTTAATGCCACAGAGGTAGCCTTCCTCAAGAAAAGGGCATCACAGAATCTGGTCTCGTAAAGTTGCACTTCTATGGCCTGTTGACGATATGAGACGAGTTCCAGCTCCAAGTGCCTGTGATTGCAAAGCTGGGACTTTGAAGACGAAGCTCCTGCTCTGCTCCTCTGGCAGCTGGCCTGGGAAAGAGGCGTCCCCCGAGGGCCACGGCTAGGCCTCAGAGAGGGAAATAGGGCATTCTGGGCTGGGGATGTGGGCTTATGCTGACTGCGACTGCTGACCTGGTTTCATTCTGTCCCTGGGACTTTAGCTGGACAGCCTCTAGATATGAGGCCTTCCAGATGCAATGCGGGGCCGAGGCATGGTGGTAGCAGAGAATGTCAGTGTCAATGCCCTGAAAGGATATACGCGTGAGCCTTATCCAGTGAGGGCACAGGCATCGGCTGCCCCCTAAGTCACCCTACAATTTAAGCTTGATAATTTGGAATGCAGCTGTGGAAAGCACAGTCCTAGGATGGGACCCTCTGCCCTAAGACGATCTCACTGCTAACACCGAGGGTGGAAAATAATCTCTTCCCACTGGGCAGTCCCTGCCTTCCCTTCTTCTGCCTCTGCAGTCAGAGACTGCACCCCAATATTTAAAATGTGCCTCTTCCTTTAAGATAGCTGATCATAAGGCATTAGACAAAACAAATCACAGAAAAATAAGCAAGCATATAATGTTCTTTATTTTTTTAAAGAAGAATGTTTATTAAGGTTACTGGAAGTGTAGGGATTTGGCCCATTCCTCCTATCATACAGTCCTCAAAGGTTATTGACTCAAATTCTGATTCAGAATTAGAGGAGGGGCTGACTTTCCAAGGCCAGTGAACCTAGAGGTAAGCCAGGCAGGTGCTGAGAATCAGTTTCTAATTCAGTGGCAACATTTAGCAGACAAGCTGATGTGCCAGAGGTTAGACCTGACCTCATTGGTTTGGTCATTCAGGATCAGGCTAAGAGGGTGGACCAACTGAGCAGTGCCAGACATTGCAGGTGATTGGCCCATAAACAGCAAAGTCCATCTGGAAGTTTGAATCCACTCTTTTTGATTTGGAAGTGAGCAGAAGTACTCTGTTTGGAATAATCAAGTCATTTTTCCCTAATGGCCAGTATGCTAACTTTGCTTGTTAACCAGCCTAGCTGGTCGTCTTAAACATAATAAAGACTTTAATGAGAAAACCTTTGTCTTGATCTGCTTGGAAGGACCTGAGAAGACCAGCCATGACCATTAGAACATTAAAACAGTTAACTCTATAGTTACTTTTATTATCAAGCAGGTGTTAGAAGCCTCAGTGCCTAACTCTAACCAAACCTCACAAACTCTCCCTGATGCTTCTCAAGAACACCTTATATTTTCTCCAGTCAGATTCCTCCACATAATCAGCTCTGGTGTGGCCAACATTTCTTTCCACCATGCCAGTTCAAAATTGGAATCAAAGGGCATTTTTAGACCATCCAAATAGATGGTCCACTTGTGATTGTGCTGGCCCGTATATAAAAACAGGAGCCTAAATTCAATTCCCTCTCAGAGGTAGCAGTAGCTGTCGCTCCACCAACACACCAAATTTACCACAGAACAAGTTTTAAATCAAAGGCATACTTTTTCTCCCCAACCCTTAACCCATTTAGCCTCTCAGTCATTGAAAGAGAATATAACAATCAAACTTTTATTTCAAGGGTTTTTTTTGCCACAAAATTATGCACTAATTTATCTGAAAGGTCTGCAGGATATTTAAACCAGTGGTATGCTTAGATGTTCAGATGAATAGGAATGACCTTTTAAAAATAGTTTATATAATTAGGGAAAAGTCCTACAGTCCCTGGAAGTGCATCTGTGAGGCCACAGAATGTGGTGAGATTTCTTCCCTGCAGGTAAAAGGGAAGAGACATTCTCAGAAACCTTTCTGTCTGGGTGGCAGAAAGCAACTTTAGCAGGGTTCCAGGGCATCAGGGCCTGAAATGGGTCATGGGAAGAGGGTGTCAGGGGAAGGCCTTGGATCTGCTGCATCCAAAGTGCTCCCTTCTGTGTGACATGGCTCTGAAGGAAGGCGACACTATGCCAGCTCTAGATCTGGCATTTTCCTTTCCACTGGAAACACTGAAAGAAAAGAAAAAGGGTGAGCGATGGCCAAAAGGAAAAAGAAAGCTACTCCAACCTTCTGCCTTTGATTTGAATCTGGCAGTTCTTCCTTCAAAATGGAAAGTAGGAGAATATGAGCAAGCAGAGCAGGAAGTTTGATCATTGTCCAAATGCAGATTTGTTTTGTTTTGGTCAAAATGGGGTTGGTTGACTTGGCTAATCAGGGGTTTTATGCAGATGTTAAGCTGCAGCTACTGCAAAAGGGGTCTTGGTCACAGCAGGATGGGGAATTGTGCAGTCCTCTGGGATACCTCCAGCAGTTCTGAAGGGGAAGGAAAGTGGTGAGAACCCATGGTCCACCCAACTCTGCTGGCACACTCCGGGTTGTTCCTTATCATTTTTTTGCATGGAAGTTCCTCATGGAGTGTGAATGTAACCTGGAGGATGAAACACAGTTTACCCGAGGATCCTTGCCTTCTGTAGCTGGCAATGACTGCACGACGGTCTCTTGAAATCCATTCTGTTCTTTACAATTCTCACTTCCCCTTTGGTGCCTATGCATTGTATATAGCAGGGGAGGCCTAACTGAGGTTCCCGAGTTGCATGCAGCTCCTTGAATTTATTTTGCAGCTTGCCCTCGCTTCCTGTGTGCACCTGCTGGCTGTCCACTGCCTGCCACCGCAGCCTGTAGATGCCCATTTGCGACTCTCAAATGCCTGACACGTACTCTGTGTGGCTCTTCCGTTGGGCAAGTCTGGCCACCGCTGCTATATACTTATGGGAAATGTCATGGAATGAATGGAGCCTCATGAAATATATTTCACACCTCCTATATTCCTGGCAGGACATGCATGCCAAGATTTTGCTACATCCTGGATATGTTGCAATCCAAATTAGGAAATTGTCTTGAGCCAGATAAATTACAGTAATGGATCACAGAGAGCAGACCTACTTTTTATGTTCTGTACATTTTCTTTGTATTTATTTAACATCTAATATCTTTTGTAAATCACTAAGGAATATTACTGTAAAAGAAAAAAGAAGAAAGGTGATACCATGCTAGTGTTTAAGTTGTGATGATTACAGGTCAATCCAATGGTTTCCCTGTGTTGTCTGTGAAATGAAATTGAATTTATTAAAATTTATTTTGAATTTATTCATTAACTTTATTTAATGAAGAACTTTATTGCTAGTATACTTAAGAAAAATCTCAGCCACAATACATGAATGAAATATGACTATATAGTTCAATTAATAGTCTGACTTCTGCTAGACCTAATGTTCTAGAAAGCATGCATTACATTTCAAACACATCAATATATGATTTGTGGCCAAACATACAAAACCATTTTCTAAGTGTACCGAAAGATACCCTTTACAGTATAATGTGAAAATATGAAGGTTTGCCATTCTAAAGGTTTTTTCCCCCTCTAAGACAACATACTTTACCATTTTTAACTTTTCTCATCATATTTTTGACAGCAGGTTTTCTAATTTTGACAGCTTTTTAAAAGTAATTTTAACAGATGAGTGATTTCTCCTCGAGCAAAGTCAGATTATGTGAAATGTCAACGTAAAAACCATATACTGTGACACATAATCATTTTTAGCTGAATTTACTTATTAATTTTACTTGCTGTAGCTAATAAACCCTAAGTGCTTAGCTAATTGTATTGCTTATTTAAATATTTTAAGGGAATGAATTTTAAATCTGCATCCCTTTTTCTGACTACCAAATTTCTCTGAGACAGCCATAATCTGTCATAATGAGCTTCAGAATCAGCATCACAATTGAGAATCTCAGTTGAAAGACCTGAGTCAATGCAGCCTTTTTTCCCTTAGAAGATTGAAGCATATTTTCAGACTAGTGACAGGGAAGCTTGTCTAGATATCAAACTGGGTCAGTTTATACAACCTGAAGAGCCATACAGTATATAACTTTTCATGCTCATTATTAGCAAGTGGAGGATATGATGTTTGAGCATCCACACAATCCCTGCATAAAGACAACTAGCATGAAACGGAGAATGACTTGGCATACCCTTGTTCTTGGCACACTATTTTTCCATGTGCAGGAGAAGTATCCTCTCCCCCCATGGGTAAATATTCAAATATGCAACTCCCAACTACAGTGTGAAGTCAGAGGGTCCAGGAAAAGATTTACCACTTGATTCTGATGATTTTTAAAATCCTGGATATATAATTTCAGCTGTAAACACTAGAGACACTAAGCCTGGTATATTAAGCCATCATAGCAAGATTATTGCAGACTGCTCTTTAAAAATATGTGATTGATGTCATTCATATTGACGTTTTTGAAAATTCAACATTAAAAAAACAAGAAAAGAAAATTAGCTACACACAGTGTCCCCTGGCATGTTGCTCAGGGACCAAAACACAGCCATTTTTGTCATTTGAGACACAAGAAGGTTAGCTCCCCCTTTAAAACCTTCCGACCAGACAGTATTAGCTGCTGCACTGAATCAGTGGCTCAAAGCATCACATAATTGGTTGCTAGCACTAGGATAATAGTGATACCTGAAATTTGGGACCAATGGACTGCACTAGCTATAGATACTGTGCAGTGCTTTTCCCTTCCTCTGAGTAGCAGAATGGTATTCATGGCAAGGTGGTGGCCAAGGAATATGATCAGGCCTGGCAGCAAGGGTGAATGGGCGCTTGCTGAGGACCTGCACCTCCGCAAGGAACCACAGCCAGAGCTGGTATCTTACATGAGTTGCTCCTTTTCTTTGCCATCGCAACCCATTTCCTGTTTTGACCCAGTCAATTGCAGTGAAGGGAAGGAGGAACTGCAGAGCAGTGCCTGCTTGCTCTCTGCCTCTGCATCTGTCAAGCAAGCAAGATGAGAGAGAGAAGATGAGGAGCAATAGGTGCTATTAAAAAGGGAGAAGGGGCACTGGGAGTGTGGTACCTAAGTGGTCTCCAATACTTGGAGCCAGCAGTAAGCAAGAGCATCTGTTTCAGCTGCTGCAGCACAAATACCCTTGCTAAAATTTAATATATCTATTCTGGACCAACACAAAAGTTTGTTCCATTAATGATCCTTTGCCTGGTGAGGTTGAAAAATAATTTGGATACCAAAACATAAAGGATAAACTGAACATTAAAGAGCAAGTTCTGTATTTAAGGGGTCATTTAAACCAAGTATGTTTCAAAAATAAAGAACCATCAGAAAGGAGATCAGGTGAGAGCCTTAATGTTGCCCATCAGTCGTTAGCACCTGGACAGCAGGCTGAGCAAGGCCCACACCCGTACAGATGAATTACAGCTGCCCAGTGGTCTGCAGGAGCCTGTTTCATGACAGATGAGCACTGGGAGGCGAATGGCCAATCAAAATGGAAAGGACAGAGGTCAGCTAGAAGGCAGAAGGGCCCAAGGTTGTCAGCAGGCGTCTTGGCAAAAGTGCAGAATCGATACTGACATGCTTTGAAGGCAACCCCATTCAGCTGGTATCTTACATGAGGCAGAATATCAAAGACAAGATATTAAAGGTGAAAAGTAGGAAGTTTCAGGATGAGTCTCCATAAGAATAGTAAACTCCACATAAGCTTCTGAAGCTGTTTTATGTTCCTGTTTTCTGTATGTTTTTATGGCTTTAGTGTTTGTTACTTTGATGTGTTCACTGGAAAGAAAAAAAAGAGTACTTAATAATATAAATGAGAAGCATATTCAGTAAACTGCTGTTGAAGAGGTTGGCAAATTGCAGGAGAGGCAATTCTAACCTGGCATTGAAATGAAAAAGCAAAAGAGGTTTATGCTTCATGTATTTGAGGAAAATCTTCCTCAGCTGAAGAAGAAGCAGGAAAAAAGTCTTGCAGCACCTTAAAAACTATAGGAACAAATGCAAGGGAGAGTGGGTGAAATGCTGTGGGATATTACGGCTCCGTTCCTGGATGGAGAAGGAGGCTTCTTTGGTGCAATGGAAGACTCTACCACCCTTCCTGCTTCTGTGGCGTGTGCCATGTGTATGCCTGAGATTTGCAGAATCCAGATCCTGGGTCCCCACTTGTTCTTCTAACACATCTGAAAAAAGACCAGGAACTGTGTCAGCTCCCCTTGGTATTGACGGGGTCCCTTCCTTTGGTATCAAATGCAGGAAAACAAAACAAAAGAAAACAAAGCAAAACATTGTGCAGAGTTGGGAAAAAAAACTCAAACAATCCTGCCCCTGGACACACACACACACACCACTTACAGCAGGCCTATCAGGCAGTAGAAAGTTTATGCTTCTGTGCTGAATAACAGCAATTCCAGTTGCAATTGTGGTTTTTTTCTTTTAAATTAATGTGTGTGTGTGTGTGTTGCTATGGTTTAGTTTCAACTTTTGCTAACCACCCAGAGAGCCTCAGCTATAGAGCAGTATAAAAATGAATGAATTAAATAAATAGTTGAGCTGCGGTTATCCTTTATAGGATTGTCCTGTAAGGCTCCAATCCTATACATACTTACCCAGAAGCAAGTCCAACTTCATTTATATCTTGACTTGCAGGATAAGACATTTATTGTGGCAGATGCCTGGGTCAGATACATGAAGTGTCACAGCAGTTTGAAATTCACTCTCTCTCGAGTTCAAAGGAGGAGGGGGCTTCCAAAGATCCCTTCTGTTCCAATTTTGGAAAGCAAAATAATAGTCAGGGTCATAACAAAGTGCCTGCTTACAGAACTGTGTGAATTGTTGTGGAGGATGGGGTTGTAGTTCCTGGTCTGTGTCTTTCTCAGACCCCTTCCACCTGTTGGCATTTAGCTAGGACTGCCTGGTATCAGCCACTGCCCTAGAAGTAACTCCAGGGTTCCATATATGCATCCTGCTGGTGCATGAGATGATTTTAAGTGGCTACATGGCAAATGGTCAGCATCGCTTTCACTGTTCTTCTCCAGTTCTGATTGGGTGCTCAACATTGTTCTCCTAGGGATAGAGGAAAACCATCATACTGAGAACTGCACATGCTGCCCCTTCAACCTCCGAAAAAAGCTACAGTCAAAAGTCTATAGCAGGGATGAGTGACCCTTTAGCAGTCTAGGGCTGGAGGGAGTTACAGTCCAACAACATCTGGAAGGACACACATACCTCACCTCTGTTCTACAGAAACACAAATACATTTGACAAAGTCTGGTTTAGAGAGAGGACTTTGCAGGTGTTTTCAGCCATCATTTATATCTGTAACCTAGCTGAGTTTCCATATGAATGTCCGTCTGCGCTTAAGCCACTAAGAGTGTCCTCCTCTGTGGCTGCCCATAACCCTCTGAATGACATTTTATGGGCACCCCATGAAGGGCAAGTTGGTATGGTGGCTAGAATGACCTCCATGCTCCCTTCACTCTCAGCAACATCCAGACGAATAAATGCTTTTTTCTTCCTTGTGAGGATGAAAGGCTGAGGTGCTGCCCGAATTTGGCAGATGATGGCAGTGTTTCCAGAATGCACTGCCTGCACCAAATCAGTCTTCCATCTTTGGGGCTGTAGCTGGCACAGAAGTACCCTGTGGGCTGCAAGAGCAGAAGGGAAATCTCCACTGCAAACTTGCAGGGGTTTCCCAAGGTCACAGCATGAACTCTGCCTTTCCCTGTGGCTGGCCCGGCAGCATCTACTGCCAGAGGACCGTACCCTTATTCCTCCCTCTCCCTCTCCCTCTCCCTCTCCCTCTCCCTCAAAGCAAATAACAGTTACATTGTAGTCATCTCAATAATAAACTTCATATTTTTCTTCACAACATTGAGTCTGAAGGCCTGCTGAGTGTCTGCCATAAGAAGTTAAGTTTACGCAAACAGCAAGAATCCCCTAAATTGAACATAATGCTTATTTATATTTTAAGAAAAAGAACGACGACATGGGCGCATGCTCCTTTTTCACACTTCCTTTGGCTTCTTTGGAAAGTTAAAAATTCATTGTGCTTAATTTGGTCAGGGAAGCTTAACCCACAGCCTTCCCCTTGCTATATGAATGAAGAGAGGGAGTTCCATAACTCCAGACCAATCATGGCAACAGACTTTACTGAAACATTAACAGACAATGACACGTACATAGAACAACACTCTCTTGTAGTCAGATCTGATTTGAGATTCTGTTTTGTCTCGTTTCCATTTAATTATGATTTTGTATTGTACATCTGTAATTCCAAGCATAGTTATCACAATGGAATATATGCCTTTTTTAAATGGCACTAATTGGAATTCTCGTAAGTAGTCTCAACAAAGAGGCCACGACTGAATAAGTATGGAGACTGAATTACCATCTTTTGATGAGATATATTTTTTCAGGTTAAGACTGAAATTCATTACTGATACCATTTGTACATCTTAGTTCAGGCTTTGCCTGTTCTTTAGTAGGTTCAATGTTATTTTTATAAGGGCAGGCAATACTTGGTGGCTTTCTACTCCTACTCATATGACATCTTGCTACCCTAACCTTCCCAAATATAGATCCCTTCACATGCTTTGGATGACATCTCCCATTGGCCATACCAGCTAGGGCTGTGGGAAGCTGTAGTTCCAAATACCTGTTGAAACCCAGGTTGCTCTTAAGTTGCATGGGACAGTGTCAATTTGAAGCTCATCTGACCGGCATACTAGAGCTGGGATATCTTCAGAGAGGGTGTGTGTGTGTTTGTGTCTCTCTGTGTGTGTATCTCTCTGGCAAATGAACCTGAGTTTGCTTGAATACATTCTCATTTATATATTCCTTATGACATTTCCCCCATCTCGCCATTGTTTCTAGCTATGTTGCTGCCAGATTAAGATATTTTATTAAAAATGGAAAAAGGCAAACAGCAAGTTGGTATTTATTAAGGACCTAGCACATTCTTCTCCTAGCCATACCTTGTACTTCTGGTATCCCATAAGTGCAACTTTTCGCACTTGGAAGCTGGGCTTGGAAGCAGGGCACCTCATCCAAAGTTTGAGGAGGAGGAGGAGGCCTGTGTAAGGTTTCCTTAAAAGAGGGAAAAGGTGGAATATAAATGCAATGTAATGATGATGATGACTTGCATAGGAAATGGAGGATATAGAGAGCATCTGGATAATTCCTTTATTTTATTACCATTATAGCTTGCTCTTCCTTTAACATGATTACATAAGGTTACTAGGCAGTCTTTCATAAATGCAAATTACAGTGCCAAATATGCCTAGCTTTAGCAGGAGAATAACATCATGTCCCTTTGGATTCATAATCTATAATCCTTAAAATCAAAGTTGTCTATTCAGAGAAAGTAACTTTTGCTTTACCGTAAGAAGAATGCAAGAAGGGCTATGTTGGATCAGACCACAAGTCCATTGAGTTCTGCATTCTGGTCTAACTACTGCCTATGAGAAAGCCATAAGCAGGGCATGAGTGCAACTGGACCCTCCCACGCATGTGCCCCAGCAACTACTGCAATCCTAGGGGGAAAATGACTTGTGAAAATTGGGTCTTTCTTTGGATTGGGTCTATTTTTCACAGTCAATTGTGAAATGTGAAATTTTAAAAGGGACATCTGTAAATATTTCCACTTCAAAAAGTCAAAGTTATCTTCTAAAAAGTTGCCTGATGGTGTTTCACGTCTACTGCACAGTTGCCACTGAGGAGCTGTGGAACTTGAGGTAAGCACACAATGACTCCACAATGTTATGAACGAGTTCTGCTCCCAAGAAAATAGAAATTTGTCTTTAAGTTGAATCTGTCTGTAAGTCGGATTGTGGATAGTTTGCCCTCCACATCTGAGGAAGTTAGGGGTGTTGAACCCCTATGAAAGTGGAAAAATCTCAAATATCTCTAGCCACCCCCCCACCCCCAACTCATCAGTGTCTTTGCAAGAAGGAAATGCTGGAAGGATTTTCCTTTCTGGATGGGTAGGGCAGGAAGGCATGCTTTGGTGGTGTCCCCCTCTCCCCTTTTGCTTCTTCTCTGTGCTGATGCTTTGGAGGTCCTCCCTCTCTCCCCTTTCACATCCTTTGTCTGTATGATGATGACAATTTTCTGCAGTAATTTTAAACAATTAATAGGCTTTATGGCAGTTTGTTCATAAGTATGAGTTGTTCATAACTCAGGGACTGCTTGATTTTTTTTAAAGAAACATTCTGGATCCAGATGAATCCCCCATCCCTAATGATTCCCAGTCATTGATTTCTATTAATTCAGTTGAAATCCAGAAATAATAGTTAAAGGGGTAAAGATACATGTAGCTCTAATGTATGCAAACACAGGAATGGGACTATTAGAAAAAAATGGAAACTCCATCTGATGGGATAGCAAGCACAGCTTCATTCACAAGCATTAACTTCAATTAGCACAGGTAATCTTCAGCTATTTTGGTCTAGGAACAAATATTGGGTGCTATTGACTTATTGGGGCAGGCTCAGACAAGTGAACTAGCTGCTAGCCCTCTTTGACTCTTCTTCTAAAGATAAGATCTGGAGAAACTTTTGGCTTTCAGGAAAGACTCATGTTTATCATGTTTCAGAGACATGTCCTCAGTGCTAAAGGGTGTTAAGAAATGAAACAAGAAATTATAATTCCCACTATGAAAAAATCTGAACAAGGAAGGATTTTTTTTTTTGCCGTGTGTGAGCTGAATCAAGTTAATGAGGCATCTAACATTGCAAAAAGAGTGTTGCCTATAAATAAATCCCATCTGATTGGGATATATTAGTCTTCTGATAGTGCTATATAGCCTACAGCTGCTTTGAATAGAATGTATATCTGTACAGATAGCATTTCCAAGTACTTGTCCATCCTGAAGTTCTATTCAAGGAAGTACAGCTCTGATTTTAATGGATTTTAAAGCAAAGTAAAGCATTCCCTGCAGCATCTTATCTGAATAGATTATCTAGCTCCTTAATGTAGCTGGAGAAACTGACCATATATAGAGAAATAGTGAAATTAATTAACAGGAATAAAACTACTTCCTATGTAGTACTCATGGTTCAAAAGTTATTTAACAGAATTTAAGGTACAGTGATGAACTGTACCACTGAAGACTATAGGTGGGTGATAGAATTGCTGGATGTTCTTCCAAAAGCTCCCTGCACATAGAAAACATTTTTCTTCCCAAGCAGCTTTTCTTCTGGCAGAGAGTTTCTAGGTTGTTTTTCCTTTTAACATCAGAAAGCATTTAAAAATTGCATTAAACACCCCACTCACCATCTGAAGTAGTACCGTTGGTTCTCTTGCCTTAGAACTTTTGCCATCATAATCTATTGCAAAACACTCAGAGAGCTTCTGTTATTGGGTGGCATAAAATGTAATAAAGAATAACATACGACTATGGCATGTGTAGACTTGGCCTAGTCTGCAATGGACTCTGTGTAGGGATAACAGTACAGTAAAAAAAAGGAAAAACAGTATCAAAAGGGAATAGGATGCTTCTTCTCCAGTCCAGATAATTATTGGCACAGTTGCTGTCACTATTTATAAATAATGCTAGAAAGTAATGCTAAAAAGGAAGTGTAGGGAGCTTTGTGACAGAACCAGTGCTCTAGAAACTCCTCTGTAACATAGTGGTTGCTTTCTATTCTGAGTGGAAGAATGGCATCATATAAGATGGGCAAAGAGGAAGACTTCAGAGATGGCATCAGCAGTGGACTAAGGTTCTAGTTTGAGAACTTTATGGCCTTTGGATTCTTCCTCGTGTGGTGAATTGTCTACATTTCTAGTAAATAAAAGTGTAGGATGTGATGACATCCATAGTGAGGCCTTTAAAAATAATTTTATAACCTATGATGTACCTGCCATTAAATATTTTAGACTGAATTCAGACCAAGTCAGTCACACTCAGGTCCCATTGAAATCGATGAATAATGTTAGTCAAAATGATTAACTTTAATCCTACTGATTTCACTACGGAACCAAGAGCAAATAACTAGTCTAGATCTAACCCTTTGACTTTATTCACTTACCTGGAATTGTCCCTTCCTGTATTGCAATTCAATATTTGGCATATAATAAGGGAATCAAAATCTCTCTTCAAATTTTAACTGATGTGCAGAAATTCATTGTACACTCCATAGTTACTTGCTTAGTCCTTAGCAATGGATTTAGTTTGTTACTGGAGTATGGATAATTATTTTGTCCTTGCTTTATGTACAACAAAAATTATGTATTTATTTGATGGAAAGTCATCTGTTTGCCATGTTCATTTTTGGTGGGGAGAAGCTTTTAAGATGATCATTCATTCAAAAGTTTTATAACCCACCTTTTAGAAGAAAGATTCCCAAAGTTTAATTAGAGAAACCTAAGAATGTGTAAATCTCTAAATATGGCTCAATCTGTATCCAACTGCATTGAGTGCCATTTTTAGGTGGAAAGGGGGAAACAAATCAAACAATAAAACAAGTAGAACAAATGATGATGATAAAGATGGTGATGATGGTGATTATGATGTTGATGATGATAATGATAAGATAATGCTAGCCTACCACTCTTCTAACTAGTACCTTGCACTTGTATCAGCCAGGGATATATACTAGTCCAGTTCTAATTTAGGTCTAAATACAATATAGGGGAAGCAACCTTTATCATTCTTCTCTGTCCCAGGTGCAACCCTGTGTGTACATAATGTATATTGTGTGTGTATGCATAAACATTTCATGGGTGAGAAGAACAGAATTTGTTCCCACATTTTCTCCCTAGTTGCTCTATCACTAGAGACAGTTTTCTCCCACTGTGATTCTAATAATCATTATAATAAGAATGTCATTTCTAAGCACAATAGTGGACATGTGTTCCTTGTCAATCAAAGGAAAAATCAGATTATCTACATTGCATTACAAAGATGATAGAAAGCTTCTCTCCCACACTCAGGTCTACCTCTGTAGAATGTTGGCATCCCTGACCATCTACTGCAAAAATAACTAATTAAATACTATGAGAAAACTAATGATAAAATCAAGGTTTTTAACTATGGAAATAAATTACTATGCACTTGCCACCTATTAGATTTATTTATTTATTTATTTATTTGAAACATTGGTATGTCACCCAATTGTGCCATGGAACCTCTGGACAGCTCACAACACAAGATAAAAGCACAATAAAACATAACTAAACCACAACATATTATACATTAAAAACAACAATAAAATACAGTAAAACATACAAAACAAAGGTCTATGACAATTAGTTATTAATTTTTTTAAAAAAGGACCATTTTCAAAAAATCAAACAAATCAAATTGTTCAATTACCTGGGGATACCTTTCTAGGAATGATGTTCACTGTGGAAGCCACCTCATGGCCAAAACAGACAATTTTAAATGTATGTTTAGTTGCAATATCTGCCCCCACCCCATTTCTTTTCTATGTTTATTGGCTCTGCCCCTCTTAAGGAAACTAATCAATGAGGGAAGAAGAAGAAGGCTTTAAAACTGGATTGGGCCTTCTGCACCTAGAATAAAATGAAGGAAAGAAATGAAGTCACACATCCTAGACACCCATCTAAAGCGATGTCTGTTTTGTCTCCCGGTTATATGACCTGGATGGTCTAGCAGGTAGCTATGGAAGTTCACAAGTTCTTGAGGAGCTTCCATTCACATTCTGTCCTCCGAAATATGTGGCTGGTCACCTGACTTTCATTTTTCCCGCTAGTGTAGGATCTTGGAAGATATATAAAGAGTCCTAGAACAATGTTATCTTTATTTTAAGACCTAAAATGATAAGATAAGTGGTTGAAATGAAGGCCTATTTGTGTCTTGTCAGTTATGGGACTATGCTGCAGAAAGGTGCGTGTCAGAGAGGCAGACTGAAATGGTCGCTAATGGAACAGTTCACTCTAGCAGTGTTGTTCAAATCAACCAGTTTCAGAGTCTTGTGCAAACATTTTCCACCTAGGAAATTTTTTCAGGTAATTATTTTCAAATTATTTTTCAAGACGGTTGTTGCTAAATTAGAATAGAAAATCAAGTTACTAGACATGTGTATTTGGCATGATTAATTTCTTTTGTCTATTGTTAGGGGACCTCTAGGTTTGCAACATTATTGGCATGGCCTGGAAGATGGCTTCCTTGAGCTATGAATGAATTTATCTTGACAAAAGCTTTCACTTTTCTCAGGCTTCACCAAATGTTTCCTGCGGCCATTCCCCATGAGAAATATCCAAATATTCTTTTTAACTAAGAGGTTTGTTTGTTTGTTTTTCTTTTCTTTTTTAAATTTGTGATGCAGGTGAAATCATCAGCATTCCACATTATCTGTTTTTCACTCTATAACTGAGACCGTGTGGAACACATTTCTCTCTTATCTGCTAAAGGGCTATGCACATTGGTCAATTATGCAAGAAATAGGTTTTCACTGTCAAATACTAACAAGCATGTTGCACAAGGAGTAGCCGCTTTTGCACTCATGCTGGCTAAACAATGCATATGCAATTGATTGTTGCTCGGATCAATGATTTCTCTGTGTGATACTATTGAATTGCAGTTTCTGCCAGAGTGTCCTGATTATTCGTTGTGGTTTTATTTATGCTTTTTTGGATGTTATAATTGTGAGAAACCTTGTTATGCTTTCAACTGTAGCTCCATAGAACAACCACCACCATTGTCCTCATCATCGGACAGTTAGGGCCAATAGTGGGCTGGTATTATTGGGCACCTGCCCAGAGGGCGCAGCTCAACAAGGGGACCCATGGCCAGGTATGCCCTGACCCTACCGCTACTGCGTTTTGCTTGTTCAACATCCTTCAGTGAGACAAGAGTAACAGGAACAAGGGAAATGGAAAGGAGCACTGAACTCTGCTCTCCTCTCTTTTGCTTCTTTGTAAGGGTTGGGCAGGCATGAAGGAAAAGCACAACTTCCCAAACAGCTGCTTCCAGCCTTCTGGCTGTTAATCTTCAGCAGTGTCTGATGGTATTTCACATCTGAAAATAATGACAGTGGCTATATAATTCTGCAACATAGTGTTTTCAAATATTCTGCCTCCTGTAGGAAAAGAATCCTGTCTACTACAGAAATTTGCTGTACTATAGAAAATGTTCTAAAATGGACACTCAGTGTAAAAGAACATAATGAGAACGAGACTGGATTAGACCAAGCATCCCTCTAGTCCAGCATTTTGTTCACTCAAGTAGGACAGGCACGCACAAGTAGGACATGAATGCAACAGCACCTTCCAATGTATTCTCCCTGGATTGCTGTTTCCCCACAGAGGCATGGGCTTCACCCTTTCCCCCTGAAATTACTGCTTGTGGGAGAGAATTTACCCCAAATTTCCCCATGGCTATGCATCAGGAGGTGGAACGGGAGCTGTTGACAAACTGAAAATGTTCCATTCTGAGCATCAGGTAACATTTAGGACTAACCAAAAATGTCACAACAGGGTGACCGAACTTTTGTGATCCCTGATGGTGTTATCAGGCTGGAGGATCATCAGAACATGAACAGTGGAGCCAGGAAATGTTTTGCATCCACAACACCTATTGGGTGGTGGAAGTTGAGGAGGCAGTGACCACACGGTGACAGGTTCTGGGAGTGAAATTGGCCAAAATCTTTATTGGCTGCAGTTTATGTAGCATTGGCATGGCAGAAGGCCTGGATCCAATCCTCATCTGCTAGCTGAGTGCCAGGGGCAATGTGATGTGATTTTGATATAATGTAATGAGCACAGTAAATCTAACATAAGTAAGTAAATATAAGCATGTATGAGTGGAGGCCTATGACATTTTAATTGTGTGAGCTACATGGGGGTGGAAAAAAGGGGGAAGAAAAAGCTCTCAGGCACTTGATATGGTTCAGTATGAAGAATGGCTGCATAAGGAGCCCCAGCTCAGTGGCACAGCACATGATCTGCCAGTAAAACCTCCAAGGTCCATTCTCTAGTGTATCCAGTTACAAAATTCTCAGCTAACTGGTTTGAGAATGATCTCTTCCCTGAGGCATTAGAAAGCTGCCTAATGAACCAATAGTTCATATTCAGCTTTGCTTTCCTGGATGATTTGCATGAGTCTTGTTTTTCTCTTTTGCATTCTTCTTGATATAATTCTGCACTCAGGTTTGATTTTTTAACAGACATAGTGGATTTACAATAACAAATTATTTTATAATATTTCATAAGAATCTAAGATATCCCTTTCTCTTTCAGAAACATACTCCTCCACAAGGTGACAGTGCCAAGATATTCATTTTGACCCTACTTTGAATTTTCACTTCCTATTTATTCTTCTGCTAATCACACTGAATGTTTCCAGGCACTAGTGTTTTCTCCCAGAAAACCAGAAAATTGATAACAACTAAATCTATTGACAGTGGATGGGGATCATTTTCTGACCAATTTTCATGCAAAAGAATAATCTACCCTTGACTATCCTTTCTCATTCTGGACCAGTCTTGACTCACATAGATTATCTTTCCATTTATATCCAACATATTTTTTTAAATACCTTAAGCATTGTTCAACTTTAAAATATCTGCCTGCCTGGCACATGAGAGCCAGTGTGGTATAGTGGTTAAGAGGGTGGGACTGGGATCAGGAGATTCGGGTTCAAGTCTCCCACTCAACTAACTGGGTGACTTTGGGCCATTTACAGTGTCTCTGCTCAATCTACCTCACAGAGTTGTGAGGATAAGACTGAGAGAAGGAGAATTACGTAAGCTGCTTTGAGTCCCTTGAAAATAGAAGGGGAATATAAATATAATAAATATTGTTTTAAGCAAAAAGGCATGTTCTTTACCATTGAGGGTTTCAATGACCTAGTATATGATATGACAAGTTGGGGCATGCTGTGAGTTGTAAGGTTTTTTCCCTGCCTAAACATGCATAGCAATATGTACTTAGTATAATAGGTAGGTTCTACCTAGCTGCCTTATCTCTGGTTCTCCCCACTCACTTGTCTTCTAGTCCCAAAATTATCTGCCTTACACATTGGTTTAAAACTCTAAAATTCAACTTTATGTTTGAAAATAACCATTTTAAAAAAGTTAGAGTACCCTTTTGATCTAGGTGAGGAGGATAGAAAACATGACCTTGAAATTTACTTCTAGATAAAATATCCAGTGCAGCAGCAATATCCCGCTGCTGCTGCTGCTTCTTTTCTGTGTTTCTGCTGTTAAGCTGATAGGCCACTCCTGAAAAATCACCTCTGTACCCAGAAGATCGTAATAATTTTAGGCTGGTGGCAAATATCCCCTTCTGGGCAAAGTTCTTGAGTGAACCTTGAGTGAATCCAACCAGCTCCAGGCACTTTCGAATTACACTGATGATTTGAATACATTTCAATCTAAGCTCAAGCTGAGTTTTGGTACAGAAACAGCTTGTCTGCTCTGTATGATGACCTATGCCAGGGAAGAGAAGCAAAGTGTGGGGAGTGTGACCCTGTTAGTACTCCTGGATCTCTCAGTCGCTTTTGATACCATTGATCATGATATCTTACTGGGGTTATGGTTGAGCTGGGAGAAGGGGGTACTACAATGGTTGGCCAGCTCCAGAAGGTAGTGCTTGAGGGATATTGCTCGGGCTCTCCAGAATGAGGTTCCTCAGGGGTCTCATGTGCTTCCTGCTATTTAATATCTACATGAAACTGCTCAATGGGGTCATCTGGAGTTTTCGAGTCATCAGTATGTGGATTACATACAGCTTAATTTCTCTTCTCAGATTCTGCAGGTAAGGCTACGGATACGCTAAATTGGTGTTTACCTGTGATGATGAGCTAGATGAGGGCTAACATACTCAAGCTCAGTCCAGACAAGACTGAGAATCTGTTAGTGGGTGGTTCTCCTGAACAGAAGGGATTCAGCCTGCTTTGGATGGGGGTCACATTCCCCTTGAAAGAATAATTTCACAGCTTGGGAGGTTCTTCTTGAGTAATTTTGTCACTCAGGTAGACTTAGTGGCACCAGCTTTGGCCTTTGGTAATGCCTTCTACCAGCTTTGGCTGGTGGCCCAACTATGCCATTATCTGGACAGGGATGGCTTGGATTTTAGTAATTTATGCTCTGGCAATCTCTAAACTAAATTACTGAAATGCATTCTGTGTTTGGCTGCCCTTTAAAAATGAATGGAAGCTGCAGCTTGAATAAAATGAGGCAGCCAAACCAGAAGGTCTAAATATGTAACACCAATTCTGACCCACTTGCATTGGCTGCATCTAAACCCAATTCAAGGTTCTGGTTTCAACCTATAAAGTCTGATGTGTCTTGAGACCTGATGGAATGTCTCTCCAAGCTACAGTCTACCTAGACACTGTGATTAAGATTGGGGACCTGCCTCTGAGTGGCACTTCCAAGGGAGTTTCAGTTAATGTCAACAAGGAGAAGGGCCTTCTCAGTGATGGCACCCCAGTTTGAAACAAGGTCCCTTGCAGGCAGCAACTCAAGACTCTTCTCTATGACCGAGCATTTAATTCATTTTATATTCTAGTGGGGCATTATGCCAGCTACTTAAGAGGTCTTGCATTTTGTATGCAAAAATGCATGAACTACTGTAAGCTACTTATATTTGGTTTTAAATTTGGTTTTAAATGTTGTATAGTAATGTTATTATTTTTATTATCTCTATTTTATATTGCATTTTATGAAAACTAAGTAGAAAGCATCAGCTGTTGGGTAGTATAGAAATAAAAGCATCATCATCACCATCATATATGCTGTTGCTGCTGTTGAACTCCTGTGAGAGAAGGCAGGGTGTCAGTGTTTTCAAGTACATAAACATGAGACAAAAGAAAAGAGAAATGGGGAAAAAGGTAGTATTGGAGCAGCGCTGCTTCTGTGTTTGTTGCCAGGACTGTCTTTTCCTTGCCCTGTCAAGGACAGTTCATCACACCCATCCACACCCTGCTACAGCACAAACAAAAGCAGCTCCTCCCATATTAGTTCATATTCTCAGAAGTCCTTCTGATTATAAAGTTTCACAATTGAAAAACGTGGAAGAGAAATGAGACCTGATACAGCACATTTGCACAGCATATTTGAATATTTAATACCTGAATGCCTATTAAGGTGAAGAATCATGGCAGCCTTCTATTGAATTCGATTTCTTTTTCTGGTTGTTCATGTGAAATAAGTTGCTGAGATTACCAACATATGTATTGTAAAGCACACATGCTGCCCCTTACTGAAACTCCAATTCTAACATTTTTTGTTATTGTTGTTTCCTACAGACATACCGTGATTAACAGCAACAGATCTTTTTGATAATATTTCTCCCATTTTTGGCAACTTGATTTTTTTCCCCTTTAACCTTTCTCATTCAAAAGTGGAATTTGTTGTTAGAGAAAAATGGAGTGTGGAGATAGAAAGCAACAGTGTGAATAAAGGAGCAAGCATGTTTTGACTGGCAGCTTTCTGTTTGGCTGCCTTTTGGGGCTTCCGGGTGGGGGGAATTTGAGGGTGAGGTGCAAGAAGGAGGAAACATTCCCAGCTGCAAGCAGTGTTCTGCTCAGCTACATACTGCAGAGCAGGCTTGTGAAATTCATTCAGTAGCAAGGACTGCAGTGGAAATCTTTTATGCCAGAATGCGGCAGCTAACGTGCGCTTCTTTGTTGCTTTTAATTAACATAATTTGCATATCATTTCCATGAACATGGCAGATGCGCAACTACATGTTGGGCATGATGCAATCTTTCTGCAAGATTTTGGAGGTTCTGTCCTTGAATACTATGCAAAAATGAACACATTAGGAGTCATTGTTCTCCTCCTCCTCCTCAACATCTTCCTTCTCGTTTTTAAAAATATTGGTGCATCTATGTTGGGTAAAAAAAATCCAACTTTGTTTTCTCATCCAAGAACATGACTAGCAGGATAGTAATCTGTCTTATACAATGACGCCCACCTTTCTAAGAGCGAGTGCTCTGATTCTGGGATCTTCCCTGAAAAGCCATCTTCTGTCTAGAATATTACTTGGGCCCTTGGGACAGGGGTGTTCAACCTCTTTGATCCCGGAGAGCAAATTCAGTTGCAGAGATGCTGTATTTCCGTGGTGGGCAAGGCCAAAGGCAAAGCGGGTGAGAGCCAAAGGCAAAAAACGCAGTGCTAAAATGCCCCAAAGACCCCAAAATACCGGTCCATATTTTACTCAAAGCCCTCAGTGCCAGTAACTGAGCCCAAGGAGAGGCACCTTGGCTCTTGGAAAGACATGCCCAAGTTGGAACCACCAAATGTTTCATGGGCAGGGAAAGAGGTGAAGCTGGGGGAAGGAAGGTGGCCTCTGGGAAAGCCGAAAGACTAGTCTGGGACTAGAGGAGGGCCCTGCTTGTCTCACAGACCTGAGGTTCAACAAAGCTGCCTTTAAAGCTAGTAGTGTAGCTATCACCCAAATGGCAGAGGAGAATAAGAGAATGGATTCAGAAAGGTGCTTACTTCACCTCACCCTCTAAGGATCAGGTATTTCACACTGTCAGAATTGATCTGATATGGCTTGGGACCACAATTCCTATAGGAGCACTTCTTGTAACTCCAATCTACCCGGACACTATGCTCAGCCTCTGGGACCATCCTCTGGGTGTCAACTCCTCAGGAGGCTTGGAGGATGGCAACTAAGGGGAGGGCTTTTTGGTGGTGGCCCCCATCTTAGAAACAACCGCCCTGCTGTGGACCAACTGGCACCAAACTTGCCATCTTTTCAGCACCAGAATAAGACAGCCCACTTTGCAGAGGCCTTTGAAGACTTCTCTGGTCATTCAGGGGCCTGATATGATTAGCCAGGTGCCTTTCTTTCCCCTTTGGCAGGGTCTTTCTACAATGGTCTTTTATTGTCTCTTAATGCTTTTTATATTATTTTATATTAAATTTTAATTCTTAATGTTTTTATCTATCGTATTTTAATGTTTTTAAACTTTGTTATAAAGTGCCCAGAGAGCTTTGGCTATGGTGGCATATGAAATAAATGAATAAATAAATGATAATCTCTGAATGGGGTGAAAATCTGTGATATTAAAATTATGGCGCATTAACATGAGAGAATATTAAGCTTGAGAAGGCTCCTGCCCTGAAAAGGAGATGATGGAAATGATGATGATGATGTGAAATGCTGCAGAAAGGCAGTTCTTCATCATTTTTCTTTCTTTGAATTTTATTTCCAAACATGTGCCTTGACATACAAAGAAGAAATACCTGAAATCAGCATTCTTCACAGATAATCATGTATGCAGTGCACTCACTCCAATAGATGAGGTTCAGAACTGGACTTGGATCATGAGCCAGTGGCGTAACTAGTCTGGTTTCAGTCTCTGCATTTGGTTTAAAGTGGTGGCAGGCTGGCTAAATGCAATTTTCCTCGATCTTCATCTTCCATGACTACTTTGCATGATTTCCATGTTAACGCATAAAAGCAGCACCCCACTTGACGTGCCAATTACAGGGTTCACTGCAGCTACGACACTTTTTCTCCCAGTTGATGCAGTCTGAATGACAGATTCGAGTTCACCTGTGCGCATGCACCTTCTCTTTTCCATTCCTGCTCACCTTGGTAGATCCTAAGCCTGCTGCAGTGCCTGTGAAATGGTTTTATGCATAAAATTTACAAGTTTTAAAATGCGATAAAAGAATCACATCTATTTAGTTTTAAGAATTAAATATAACCTGCTTTTTTTCCAAATAAGAAATTGCCTATGACTGGGAATGGTACATTTTGAAAAACTCTCTTCTGAACATCCTGAATAATACCAAAATGACACTGACTTTAGTGAGATTAGTGCAAAACCCAGACTTGTTAAACTCTCTGCAGTATCATGAAGTGCCCTCTACGACTTCCGTGTCAGTCAGGCATGGGCCCCATTTCAGGAGTCATGCTTCAACACACACTAAGGACTGAGCACACCATGAGGCAGAGTCAGCTGAGATGGCTCCTTCAGCGTGGCAGATAATGGGCAGGCCTGCAGCTCACAGCCCCTTTCCTTCAAGGACAGAGCTGTGGATTCCTCACAGCCTTCTCTGGGACCCTGATACTCTCCTGCTGACTTCAGGTAACATGGAGGAGTTTGTCCCATCACAATGACATTCAACCGCTAGTCCAGTCAGCTTCTCTTTGTGGAGTGGGGAGAAGGGCACCATCTCCTCCTTCATTTCAGGTGGCAAAATGCCTTGCCCACACTAGTCCCATGCCCATGTTCTGGCTTCTGAGAATTATTTCAGAGCCAGAGCTGATCAGAGGGTTCCATGCTTAGCAGTTCTGTGCACCTCTTCATGTTTCACAGATGTAAGAATTGGGTCACACTTGTCACACCAAAGCTCACTGTTCACCATGGCACATTGTTATGGGTGCATTTCTTTTCTCATAGGCTGAATTGGTTTACTTTGTAAGCACTTTATGAGCCAATATGATGTTTTGGTGATAGATGAACTACACACACACACAGACACACACATACACACACACACACACACACACACACAAAGGTTGGCTTACAGTAGATCGGGATCAGGAACCCGCGGTTCTGGAGCCGCATGTGGCTCTTTCATCCCTCTGCTGCGACTCCCTGTCGCTCAAAATATGTGCCACAACCGCCAATGTGCGACACCCGCCTGCACGTGATTTATTGAGCTTTTGGATCCCTGGTAGGCCAACCATGGATAAATCCAAGAAAAGAAAAGTTTCAGAAGAAAACAGAATGTTTAATGGTACATGGGCAGATTCATTTGCTTTCACTGCTGATGAGACTGGTTGACCAGTGTGGTGGTGAGAAATTGGGAAACAACAAAAAGTCGAATGTTGCAAGACATTTCCAGAATAAACACACAGCCTTTGCTGAAAAATATCTGGATGGAGATGAGAGAAAAAAAGCCATTTCGGAACTGATGTGGAAAGTTGATCTGAACAAAAATCATAATTTAAGTTCGACTTTTTATTTAATAAATACGAGGAGGACTCAAATAGACATTGAGTATTTTATTTGAAAGTAACCTTCAACCCAGCGTCTTTTTTTTCGGAGTTCAAAATGTTTTTGTTGCATGCAGAAATAAAAATTTGTTTTCTCTGTAGCAGTTCGTTGATTTCATAAATGCAACACACTATAGTTTTTTTTATACATAACATAAAGGTAAAAAACTATATATGCAGTGTTATCTTCATTTTAGATGTCAAAAGGGTTTTGCGGCTCCCAGTGTTTTTCCCTTCTGTGGGAAATGGGTCCAAATGGCTTTTTGAGTGTTTTAAGGTTGCCGACCCCTGCAGTAGATGATTAACTGCTCGAAACATGTCCCAATCATTACTTTAATATCCTGCAGATGTTTTCATATGAGATGCACCCTGTACCTTCTCCCCCACTCCTCTCAGAAAAGGTCTTTTCCCTTTTGGTCCCTGACTGATAAATCCATGACTCTATGTCAACCTTAGTTTTGCTTTTGGTGGATCTTTCTCAAAATATGCTTCATACTCTTCCAATCCCCAGCATTTAGCACAGGCATGTACAACTCTTTCAGCTCAGAGAGCCATGCCATTTCTCTGTTGGAATGGTGTGGGTACACATGCGCACTTTCATACATCACGCATCCACATTCAGAGGGGAACTGCTGTGTGTGGACTGCTGAAGGAGGAGCCATCAAAGCCACCCTGATCCAATTGCCAATTTACTGATAATTTCTTGAGATCTTTTAGGCAGGAAAGAAGTAGACTATAGTAGTTTCTATAGTGCTTGTCACAGAAGCTCCATTCCTAGATCATCTTAGGAACTCTGCTGAAGCCTTTGAGATCTCCATCCTAGGATGTTCCAGGATATTCTGTGGGCAAAATGTGTACAGTAGGAACTGTACAGTACATTCCTATGGTGTTTGGGTGATGCCACTTTAGTTCTGATGGGAGCAGGTGTTTGGGGCCTGCCAGGTGGGGCTTGGGGAGCCCCCTCTGGCCTGAAGGCCACATCCAAGTTCCAGTGGGAAAACTAGCAATGAGAGGAGGTTGCTGAAGAAACCAGGTATAGAACAAGGCAATGTGTGGCAATGTGAACCACATGCCAAGGGTGGGTGGGGCTAAAGCCAGGACTAGAGTCTCAAGTGAATGGATCAGACCTTTTGCTGTCTGTCACTCTTTGTATTTCATATCCCATGTTCTTGTATTGTAGAACTCGCAGTGGCTACAATTGTTCCCGGGTGGTCTTTGCACTGAGTACTCACCAGCTCAAACCTGCTTAAGATGAGCTTTCTCAGGTTTCTTCAGACAATACCCCAGTCACATCTCCCATCACATCTGTCTCTTCCTTCCCATCCAATGGGATGCCAGGAATGGGATATATGGGTCTTGCCAGAACCTGACCTGAATGCACCCAGAAGCCTTTGGGAAGGAGGCCATGGTCCACAGGCAACCACAGAGCTGCAGATTCCACAGCCCCAGCATAGAGGAAGCTGCCTTGCAGGTGCTCAGCTTGATAGTCATAGAATCATAGAATAGTAGAGTTGGGCCACAAAGGCCATTGAGTTCAACTCTCTGCTATTGCAGGACGCCACGTTACACCATCCCACTCAGATGGCTGTCCAGTTTCTTTTTGAATGTCTCTAGTGTGGAGAGCCCACCACCTCTCTAGGCAGCTGGTTCCACAGTTGTATTGCTCTGACAGCGAGGAAGCTTTTCCTAACGTCCAGCCTGAATCTGGGTTGTCGCTACTTGAATCGATTATTCTGTGTCCTACACTCTGTTATCAGCAAGCAGAGATCTTGATCTTCCTCTTTGTGACAGCCCTTGAGGTACTTCTAGAGGGATATAATGTCCCCCCTCAGTCTTCTCTTCTCAAGGCTGAACATGCCCAGTTCTCTCAGTCTCTCCTTATAAGGCAGTGTTTCCAAAGCCTGGATCATTTTTGTTGCCCTCCACTGGACCCTTTCTAATTTATCTTCATCTTTCTTGGTGCAGCACCAGTCCATCTAGCCTGGTACTGCTGATGCTGACTGGCAGCGGCTCTGCAGGGTCTCAAGTCTTCCTCCTCCTCTGCCCCAATCCTTCTCATGGGAGAGACCAAGAGATGAACATAGGACCTTCTTCCTGTAAAGCACAGGCTCTGTCATCAAGCTACCATGCCTCCAATGGTAGCAGCTTACGTTAACGTCATTTTCAAAGGAGCTTCCAGAAAGGGCAAAACATTGATCATTACAGAGAGTGATTTACCAGAGACAGTGATCAGAAAATAAGGACTGTCCCTGGTAAACAGAAACATCTAGAATATCTTTCCTGCTGCTGGCGCAGGTAGCAAAGGGAACATGACCTTTTTTTGCAAGCACATTTCACAGTTGAAATAGTGTACTTCAAGGAATAATGAAGATGGTTGGTAGCTACTATTTAATTGAACTATTTAATATTGTTGTTGCTAGTTGTGAAGTCACATCCAACCTTTCGGAAGACCCTCTTTGCTTTAAATATACAAAGTGGTCATCTGTGTAGACATTCTTCTTAATCAGAATACAAAGGCTTATTCCATTATCTTCTTCCTTTTCCTAAACAGAATGTGATATATTGTTGTTAAGCTTAGGAAGTCACTACAGTGTGGTCTGAAAGTGTCATCTATTTTAATTAAAACCACATTTTTGAAGACCATTTCTTTCACGTTGCTTCAGCACTTTCCTGATAGTCTGCTTTCCTGAACTGAGGCCAAGAAAGCAATTACTTTGTCAGCCTGTACATTCGTGGATGTGACTTTTTAGGCAATCTGTAGATGCAGGTTTACTGACAGAATTATGAAAAGCTTTGGAAGGGATTCCGCAAACATTTCAAAATAGCTTTTCAAGAGCCACAACAAGAGGAAAGTAACAGCAAGACAGATTTAAAGTACCCTGTTGCATATTCATATTAAACATTAGTATCTGTCTAGCTAGGTTTGATAGAAGGGGACTTGCATTCCTGACCAATACCAGTGCTGCAAAATTGCTTGGATCCTTCAAATGGAAGTACTTTCCTAGACAGCTTATTCTACTGATTGTCATATAGTTGGGATTCCCCACTGCTACTAAGCTGAGATTTGGATAGCTTCCTTGAACATTGCCAGTTTCTTTGATTAATACGCTTTGTACTCCACAGTCTCCACCACCCTTAAAGCTTCCCACAGACCTTTGTAAACTCATCCCAGACTGTAGTTTCAAAAGTTAGACATCAGTGGATAGTACTAGTGTTTAGTATTATTTGTTTCTTATAGTTAGGAACAATGGGCTCATCACTAAATCAGAGAAATAGTAGTGGCCCTTTAAGCTAGCCTTCCTCAACTCAGTGTTTCAGGCTACAACTCCTACAAGCTCCAGGAAGTACAGATGGTGGTCAAGGATCCTAGAAATTACCCCAAACGTAATACAGCATTTCATTCTTGACTACAAAAATGACCCCGCAGAACCTTGACTGGAAAATGTACCGTCCAGTTTCATTTTGACCATGCTGTAATGTTTCTAAGGATTCATTATTCTATACTGTTTCTATGGTGCATTAAATATGCATTTTAATGTGAAGTTGTTTAGGGATTTCATTATAATAAGTGACATCCATGTGTTAAGAGTGAACAAACAAATATAATAAAAGGAAAAGTTCAGTCGAAAAGAAGTGCACAGAAGAAATGGCAAAGCCTCCTTTCATGAACAAATTTGCTTGCTGAAAGTTCTCTTGGTGCCTTCCAAATTCTTAGGGGTTTATAGCTGTAACCTGAGGTTATAATAAGATGCTGAATCTTGCACAGGCAGTGAAACAGATGATCCAACTCACAAGGGACACTCTGTCAGGCTTTTTGCGGCACCGACGCAACGTACTAATCCTTGTCACTGTTTTCAGAAACGCTGTGACAGAAATAAACCTGTACTGTAACTTGGTCCTTTTAATGAGCTTCTGGAGTGGGGGCCTTTCCATTCAGCACCTGAAAAACACAACAAAACACCTTTTACATTAAAGATGTGAGGTTTGCTGCTGGCTAAATATGTACACAGAAGTCTATAAATCACCAGCATGCACAGCCAGCTGGGAAGCAAGAAAGCAAATTCGGATTCTAACAGGAACTTCACAGACCAATTATCTACTTGGAATCATGGGAGTTTAACAAACAAATACCAGCCCCTGCTGAGTCCTTTTAGTCAGCAGCTTATGGGTGATTCAGTTGCATCCGAGGCTTTTAGACTGATCAATTCTTAATCACAAAACACCACATACATACATACATACATATATATATATATATATATTCTCAGACTTGTCATTTTCTTTGGACACCTTTGTTAAGAGACTCCTTCAAAATCATACCCCCTTCTTGAACTGCAGACACTGTTTTTATTGACTTCCTACTTGTAAAATGTTTATAGCTTGTTAATTTATATTTACCCCTTTGCTTATGCCTTCAAATCAACATCACTTAGCACAGTTTGGTTACACTTTGTCCGAGGGAAATTACAGGAGCCTGCTATGGGGCTAAAATAGAGGAAAGCTGAGGAAAATCAATACACTGATGATTAAATAGATCGTAGCAAATTCACGTCCGTAAGCTACAGCATGGGGACATCAGTGTGACACCTATCTGGCAGCTAATGTGCTTTCAGGGAGTTGAAGAACATTTGAGAAGAAGGCAAATAAAACAGAAAAGGGCAAGCTATTCTGAAACGTTTTGCGCACACACACACACACACATTTATTTTGTTTAGTTAAAACGTTTACGTGCCTCTCCACATCCAAGTAGAATCTGGAGTGATAATCAGTACAGAGTTACAAGTAAAGGGATAATAACAATGCATTAAAAATTAAAAACAAGATGGCTGGTCAACAAAAAAGAACAAGATTGTCTAGCAGGGGCTGAAAACAGCACAGTGTTGGTCCCTGCCTCACCTCCCAGGATGGGGAATTTCACAGAAATGGGGCCACCACACTGAAGGCTCTTCTCCTGCTGAACTCCTAGTCAACTTTCCATTTGCTATTTAACATCATGTTTTCTATTAAAAACCTGCTGCTGATGAATAAAAAAGTAGGAATTATTGGTATGTGCCATTACTGAATTGCTGTTCAGCCCGGCACATAATTTCGACTTTCCTACCATTGCCTACCATTTCGAAAACAAACACATAATTTTTTTCTCTCAGTAAATCTCAGATATAAGGTGACATTACAAACAACCATTGACACATTTTTCTCAAATATGATTCCAAAATGAAAATACTGACTGAAAATCTAGCAATATTAAAGCAAATGATAACACCTATCTTCATTCCTTTTTAAAAGCACTAGAGTAAATTTCAAATTATATGGAAAAACCCAGTGCCTTTTCAGCTGTTCAGACAGCGTATGTGTTCAGTATCACCAAAGAAGCAGGAAAGGAATAGACTTGCAGAAGTGAATCTGTAGCTATTGCAATCCAGTGAAGCAGAAGTACTTGGCTTGAAAATATTTTGGGCTCTAGTCCACCATCCAGTGGCAAGCCAATGGAGTTAAAACCGGTGGATTGATTTCTCCATTTGAATGCCATGGGTGGAAGCCACCAAGGTCTCGCTCTATGCAACTGCCATTCATGCGAAAGGGGGCTGTGTGGGAGCTGCCTCCCACTTTCCCAAAGCCTGTGGTCAAATAATAGAGTTGTGCAGAAACAGACTCGACTACATTGGCTTTGCTCCAGTTATTTCACTTTAAGGAGGACATTGATCAGTGGGAAAACAAGTCTGGCCATTTAAAGAGCCCAGCAAGTGAAGTGCAGCTGCCGTGGGAAGTATCTGAGCGTAACCGCTTGACTTCATACATCCAAGGTTGCTGTAAAAAGAATGCCCACCTGTACCCGGTTCTCCTTTCCCCTTTCATAATGCGGAGTAAAACCTACTCATCTTTTGACTTCATCAAATCACACTTTTCAGCCAAGAGCTGCCGGTAAAGTGAAAGGATAGCAAGGAAATGCATGACATCACTAGTAGCAAACAGGGACTTTCAGAAGTTTTAGTGACAACTCTCTATCTTCTTGTAACAGGGAGTTCCACATTCACAATTCATGTAAGTGCCAGAAAAAAATGTTCTGACCCCAAGCATAACCATTGGCCTTTGCATTGGTATATAAAACACAGCCCAGTGCTGAATATGTGATTCCAGGACCCCTCTCTTCAGAATATTAATAGATATTGAACATGCATCCAAGTATGATCAGAAACCCTCATAAAACTTGCCTTTGTTTATTAATATTTCCAATTCTTTCACACATATGCGCAGATAGTCAATTGTCCAAAGGAGTGTTTACTTTGTAGGTAGCTATTGGAGAGAATGAGATGAAATTAGGTTGTCTGAAGGGGATGGAGCAATATAATGCAGCAGCAACATGTGAAAACGTTAAATGTGTTAAATCATATCATGAATGAATCCAAAGATAGTTGGCTGGAATTAGAAATAAGACTTGTGCATTTGGCAAATATTTATTTATTCATTCATTTATTTACTGTACAAAGGTTGAAATTTATACATTTTTAAGTCTGTGTGTGTGTGTACTGCACGTACATATGTGATTATATATGAATATCTATATCTCTACACACTGAGGCACACAAACATATATGTAATATATGTGTGTGTGTGTGTGTGTGTGTATCTCTGTGTGTATCTGTGTGTAGATATTCATATATGTGTGTGTATCTTAACATACATCATTAGCTACATTTTATAAATTGAAATAAATAAAACCAGACATACGGGTTTCACTGGGGAAATTGTTTCTCCAGCCTGAGAGTATATATGACAAGTTTCAGCTTCAGGTTAATATTTATCACTGCTGTAAGTTATAAACTCCTGGAGAACGGGGGTGGGGGAAGCATAATGGAAATGTTAACAGACCCTTAATTATAGAGGCTTGAAACATGGAAAATAACAAAAACCCTTTTAAAGTAAATATACACTGTTAAGCTTCGACAGAATAACTTTTTTGTATTCCACTCAGCAAACCAGCAGAATGAACTCAAGTAAAAATAAAAGTTGCTCCAGAGCATTTTCTCCATGTAGAAAGCATCACAAGTGAGACAAAATAATATTTGAAAGATACCCTTTTTCATATGTTGAATCCAATCCTAAGGCAAGGTAAAGTGCATTACAGTCATGCGACTCCTCTTGTATTTTCCTCCTAATTGTGGCATGTATTGAGATCTTTAATGGACTGAGCAAAACAAACATTAGCAAGTAGTGCAGTTAACAACAACAAAAAGCCCACATGTGACAAGTGGGGGGGAGTGAAGAAATGTTGTAAAAATGTGTGCATCATGGAGGCGATGTTGGTAGGGGTTGGTGCGGGGGAATCTATCTCTGTTGAGTCTCTTGGCCTTGCCACTTTAATTCTGTCCCCGAGTGTTTGGTTTTCAAGATTTTCTTGAATTGTGGCATTGAAGGAAAAGTAAAAGGAAGTGACAGAACAGATTATAAGGCGATAATGAAAGGGTCTGAATAAACCAAGTGTAAATTTTTGATAAGAAGACTCCCCACCCCTGCCTCATGATCTTACGCCTTACGTGGATTTTTGGCTTCCCTTTGACTACCCCACAAGGGCCGAAGTTCAATCGTAAATGTTATCCTGGGTCCCTACAGAAGAATATGAAAGACCATAGACTGAAGTGAGGACGTTAATTTTAAATGGAAGGACTGGTCATTGTTGGCAGTCCATAATCATTGCTAAGGATCCAAAGTGTGCAGTAGGTTTTTTGTGAAAAATATTTTGTCTCCTATTCTGTTTCCCACATACATTTGTCAAATGTTAGGAGAAAATTATCACTAGGCAAACTGGTAATTGGTATCGCTCGGTAATTGGTTTCATTATATTATGCAATGAAAAAGAAAAGATGCTATACTCTACCTATGTGTTTTAGATAATACGGCATTCGTAATGCAAAGCAGCTCTTTGTTGTGTTTAAGAGGAATGGCTAACTAGGCTGAACTTGTGTGAAAGGCTATTGAAAAGATTTCTGTCCTATTTACTAAACCTGATTGTCTCCGTAATGTGCAGATCAGTAGATTTTTCAATAGACCTGCCATATTTACACGGGCTTCTTCTGGTAAATATAAGAATTTATTTATGAATTAATTGCTAGGTCTTCGTTTGTTAAAATAATAATAAGAAGAAAATGTCACACCAAGTGAAAAGCAATCTCACTAGATGTGGATTTTACCCTGCACTAGATCAATCCCAATACCAGTAAATGGATATTATTAAACAGCATGGGGTAGTGCAAACTGGGAAAGAAAACTTGTAGTGTGCTGCCTTTGAGCAGACCTGGCTTGCATGCTGTGACAGGGCAATTGTCGACATGCTTTTTCATGCCAATCTGCAGCTTTTTCAACTCTAGATGCTATGGCAACCAGGGTTTAACAGACTAAGCAGCTAACAAGCTTCCCTGATGGAATTGTCTGCTTGTATGATTGCCTTGTCTTACTGCAAATATAAAATAGAATGAAGACGCTTCTGGACATTTGTCAAACTGATTATAATTTGGACACTTGAATCATAATTGCCTGTTGTATATTGTTCAGGGCTGACCAGCGCTATTTTCCACACTGTCTGTAGAGGACACGAGTGTGTTTTCACAGTCTGTTTTCCGTGGAAATGAGAGGTTCTGGTGAGCCTCGGTTGGTACATCATGGTGAGCACAGTTAAAAAAAAAAATGCAACAATGACAACCACTCAACTAATGCAGTTCCATAGGAGTGGTTTTGTTTTCTTTCTCTTTATGTAAATGGATTGTATTGTGACTAAAGAAGCAGCAGACTTAATTTCAGAGATTTAAAAATTGAATTTACTGTGACATTTCTATATTTCACTATCTGTCCCAATTCTTCTTCTTGTTGTTGTTATTCCCAGAGAGGAAAAATTTTAAAGATTCTGTGGTGGGGAGCTAAATTTCTTTTTTTCTTTTGATTTAAATATGATCTAAAACTGATGGTAAATTGTGGATGGAATGGGTGATATTCACAAAATGAGGCAGAAGGGAAAAGATATGATTGACCCCTATTTGGTCCAGCAGAAAGCTCTTAGGGTTCAGAAAAAAGGAAGTACAAAGCAGTCAAGCTTCTCTTATTAAAATATGGTAGTTGGGTTGGAAGTGAGGAGAAAGTTGGCACCTCTAGTCCTAATGTAGGTCTATTCATACTGCCCTCTGGTGATATACAGGTGGTAGTCCTTGGATTGTGGAGGAGCTGCTGGATGTGACCAGCTTTCACCATTTTTAATGGAACCACAACAGGAACAAATTTGTTCCCCAGGATTTTCTTCAACATTCCCCACTGAAAATTTAATTCCAAAGTGTTCTCTACATATTCTACGAACATTTAAATATTTTGAATGCTGAATGTGTCAGATTCTTTGCCAAATCTTTGATACAGAAGATAGAAATGTTCTAATAAATAAATAATAAATAAATATGAGTATTCCCTAACAAAAATTGTTCTCATAACTCAGATTTGACACTCAAGTTTCTTAGTGAACACATGCATGTTTCGTATGTCATTGTACTTGATAGCTGACATGCAACAATATTTAATATTTAGCATGTGAGGCTTGCTGAAATCAAAATAAGATACAAATCTGCTGAAATATTATCCACTGAATTTAAAATCTTGAGTTAAAATTATACATTAGAAAGGCAAATGTAACTTTTCACATTCAACCTTTGAATGGAAAAATTGAAAAAAATCAGAACACTTTTAGTATTTGTACAGATTTGTTTCAGGTTGACATTAAAATCTAGGGCTTCAACATCAGCCAGATTGCTTTTAATCCTTCCATTTCTTTTTGCTTTGTTTACCAGCTAGTCTGGAAAAGAGTTCTGGCGAACTCCTGCACATTATTTTATGACCTTCAGCTTAGCCTAAAATGGAGCATTAAAGAAGGCCAGTCTTTCCTTGGGGAAAATTCTTCTTGCTGCTAGCCAAGTATTCAGCAGGTGAATCTCTTTCTCCCAAACTTTGTAGTAGTTACTGCAGCAGCCATATTGTAGGAATCTGGGATGGGCCTGTGCTGAGCAGAGTTTTGTGTATGGAGAAGACACCCTAAGGTATCTGGCACAGATGGCTTAGCATCCATATACACAGCAAGTTGTTGGTTACGTTTCAGATTTCAGATCACAGGATGGAATTTCCCTGATGGGTTTTGTCCAGGAACTCTTGTCTCTCCCAGTTCTTACCTTTGCTTCCTCCTTTCTCAGGTGTTCAAAGGTGCCAGCTGCCCATCTTCGCTGTATATCTCAGCTGTCCAAAAGTTTTTATTTAGAGCTATGCCAAATTTACATGACCATATCCGATTGGAGGATTTTCCCTGCCAGACTCCTCTGCTTCTGGAGAGAAACTGAACATGGGGCTCTCTTTGATCCTTTGTCAGCTGCAGAAGATCATAGATGATCTGTGTGCTTTGCAAGTAAATTTGAGATTTCTCTTTGAGGTGAGAGTTCTCACTTAACGTGCACTCCAGTGAGACTGCTCATAATCCTCCCAACTTTGAAGATTAAGGGCATCCTATGCCTGGTTGCTTCTATGTTCCTCCCATCTTACTTGCAAAGCTGGTTTAGGCCATCTAAGTGTCTGGCATAAGTCAGAAAGTAAGGGAGGGAGGCTGAGGCAGTGCCAGGATACTGTATGTGTGGCACAGCCTATCTCCTCCTGTCTCCAGCCTCAAAAGCCCAGTGCCGTGGTTGTTCTTTCAGCCTTGCAGCTGCAGTAGGTGAGGCTTGGTCTGAGAGTGAGGGAGGTCCTCTAGGTTTGGGGCCTCTGGTCCAATCTTGGTGTACATTTCCCAGGTCAGAGCTGTAACTTTGTAAAATTCAATGGCTGTTTCGACTTTGTCTATTGGCCATGGGATCATGCTTTTAGAACATGTGAGTGCCCTGTTCCATTGAAGGAAGGGAAAACAGGCAAAACGGTGTACCTTTTTGCTTTTTCTGCCTTTCCTTAACCTTTTACACTGCCACCAGGTGGAAATACTTATTTCTCAAAAGGCTTCCATCAACACAGCCTTGAAAATTTCTGGTTGTAAGGTATCTACTTTAAATAGTGTGGGAAGATAATTATTAGACATTGAATAGTAGCTCATCAGCAACAAAAAGAGACTGCAAAGTTTCAAATAAGAACATTTAAATCTTACTGAAAAATGTCAATAGGAAAAAAGGTATTATAATCTGAATGAAAACACACATCGAATGTAAACACAAAACAAAACAAAATGAAACAAAACCGTATGAGCAGTATAATAATAAAAAACAAGGATAAATGCTTCCAACCACCTTAAGCAGAGTGTTTTCTATTTTCAATATTCCTTGATCCAGTTTTTAAAAATTAATACTCCAGTTCTAGCAGAACTGAGACTTTCTTTCCACTAGGACTCTGAGCTTCCTTCCTTCCTTCCTTCCTTCCTTCCTTCCTTCCTTCCTTCCTTCCTTCCTTCCTTCTTTTGGTTTCTTTTCCCCTCTGCCTTTTTGCCTTTTATCTCTTAAATTACTCCCCTACCCTTTCTCTAACTTCATCCAATCAGGAGGACAGTTTCTTGCTCATTTATGCAAATTAAGTTTCTATTTCCCAACTTCTTCATTATACCTAGCCGTTTACCTTCCAAACTACTCAGCTTTTTGATAAAACTGACTTGCACACAAACAAAAATATTTAGGGTAAAGTTCAATCAATTGTGCCCTTGATGTTCACACGTCTCCACCAAAGTCCCTCCTGCTCTGCGTTTTAGCTAGATGACTGTTTTTGGCTATCTAGCTGAGGTAATTTGGAGGGGGCTGAAAGAGGCTGAAAATGGCGCAGGATAACTTGCAGCCTGTCCTCTTCAGTCTCCCCCCAGTACCACCTTTATACCCTCTCTGAGATTGAGCGCCCAACCTCAGGGGCACACCAGGTGTAGTTCTTTCTGTTACAGCCAGGAAGGAGGGAAGGAGATCAACACAGCTCCAAGAACAGACCTCAGCTTCCAACTTCAGCTATGGAAATCCTGTGCATCCAGTGCACTCCTGGATATGCCTAGGGCCATAGGATCTCTCCTTTAACCTGTGATAATACTCTAAAACCAATCTAATTAAAAACTGGAGGAGCATTCTGTTCCCTCGCTGCAAGTAAACGGTTTCATTTCTTTATATGCCTTCTTCCCGATAGCTTAGCTCTCCATTCCTAAATGTAAAACAAAGCTTCTTAATTTGAAGCCTAGTACTGACTGGACCACATACTTTTGACATGTGAAGGATTTGTTTGGCAGACCTTGCTTCAACACTTCAAGCCTTTACCAAGAGGAGATGAGGAGAAAATGACACAAACTCACCCAGCAAGGATGGAAGATTTTGTTGGTACTTGCACGCCTCATATCGAAAATTGACCAGTAGCCTTTAGAATTCCTCTTACTCATGAGTAATGGTGACATCTAAAGATGTTGCAGGCTGACTTTATGTGGGCTCATCCTTTTGCTATGGCATTTTCTCACCAAAAAGACTCTTCTTCAAGAGCTATCTGGAAGGAAGCTAATACTCTTATGCACCATGCGGGCAGAAATGAAACCAAAGGCTTTCAAACCGAGAATTCAAAGTATTGAATTTTACAAATCCTAAATGGATGGGTGAATGTCATGACACTGGTGCAGTGCCATGGATTTTCAGTTGACCCCTTTGGCTTCTCCGTGGCTTCTGACACCATTGATCATCATTTCCTTCTGGATACCTTTTCTGAGCTAAGCAGAAGTCTTAGTGCATTGCAGTGGTTCCACTCCTGCTCCGGCAGCTCACTCCAGAAGGTGGTGTTCAAAACAGCAAAATGGGGCCAGATTACCTGAAGGTTTATCTTTTCTCATAGTTATTTCCCTGGATCACAGAGCACCTTCAGAGACTCCTCTTGGGATCAGTCTTGACTATCAGAAACAGGGCCTTTTGAGTGGTGGCATCCTGGTTGCAGAATTCCCTGCACAGGCAAGCTTGTTCAGTCCATGTGTTACGGTATTTTGGTGTCAGGTAAAGTTTAGGAAAAATCCCAGATATTGAAAGTTCATTTTAGCATCTTCAGTGTTTGACCCTGCTGTTTTAATGCCCTGCTGGTCCTATTGTATTTATTTAGGTTAAAATGCTTCAGTCACTTTTCTGGGAGTAAGACTTGTAGAATTTAAGGAGACTTGATTCTGAATGGACTTGTATAAAATTGCATTTACTCAATTTGAGTTTTAGAACTTTTGTTGATCATTTTCACTTCAGCTGTTAAAACTTCCCAGAAGGTACTGTTAATTGGGTTGTACACAAATGATGTTAATATATAATATTTTAAAAGTTGTGCGTGTGTGTGTGTGTGTGAAACTGTTAAAGATCATTTAAGGGGCAATGGGAAGAAAATTCCAATTTTGTTTTGACATAGCCTAGTAACAAGATGCAGGGTATATTTGACTCATAGTTTTATCCTGTTGGTATTTAACAAATAAATAATGGGAAGCACTTTACATAAAGCAGATCTCAGTGGGAAGAAATGCATACTGAAATAATGCACAGCTGATTCATATGCAGTCATTTAAAATTATTTAAAATACGAGCTTTAAAATGACATGGGAACCTTTTTTTCCATTCGTCACATTGAAGCCATTTTCAAATATTCAAGCCATCTCTGTACCACCCACACAAATTGCTGCTGCTTTGACTGGTGTAAATTCTCAAGACAGAAGAACAACTTATGGGGAAATTTCATTCGCTCAATAGAAAAATTAGCATGTATAAATCAGGAGGCATAGCCCCGTACTTCTTGGAGTGACTTCTAAACACATTGTTATCCAAAATGGCAGCACAGTGTCTCATTTCCCTTTCCCATTCTTTGCTGGCTTGAGAAACGACCTATGTCCCCACCCCATTGCTGACCTGCTGGGATCTCCAAATTGCCTCTTTGGAGTTTCTTAGATGGTTACATGCCCCCTCCCTAACCCCAGCACCTTTCCTCTCACCACAGGTTCTTCAGTGGTTTTCCAACTTTTGAATACTTCACCCCACACACGCATTCCCACAGATGCAAACGTCTTTGTCAAGGTTCATTTATTGGCAGAAAGAGCTAGAAGCTTAAATATGCCAATCTTTGGGCAGGTTTATCCTGTTTCTTTTGTCTTTCTTCCCACCCTTTTGTGCCCTTGATCCTGCCTACTACTTGCATGTAGCTCCTGAGAGCATCTCAAAAACTGAATTTGGCCTTGGGTGGAAAGAGGTTCAACTCCATGGCTCTAAGTGGGAGTAACAGAATATAGTCATAGCATCCCAAGAGAAGCTATAGCAACGCAAAGGCATGAGTGGGTTCTCTGTATGCTCCAAATTTGGAGGGTGAGTGTGACATGGTGCTCTATCCATGTCTGATATACTGTTTACTACACTTAGGACTGAGTTGGGAAAGACAACATCTCTATAAATATCTTCATTGCTACATAGATCAGAATATCTTGTGATAATGAAATGCCACCTCTCTGTTTCCCAATATGGGGCAGTGGCAAGAAAGAGGGAAATCTAGTCTCCTGTCTGTCTTTATTCTGTTTTTATAGTTGCATATCTCTTAGTTAACCATCTTGGAACCAGCTGGTTGAAGACCAATGTACACATAGAAAGACCTGTATCCATCCAGTTGTGGTTTCGCAGTAGAGAAAAGCACTTGTGGCACCCAATATTTGTCAGTGTTTTGTGTCTACAGCAGCCCTCTGCACTGTACTCTGATTTGGAGTGTTCCCTGATCTTCAGGAGAAACCATGTGTGTGTGAGCAGAGGGGAAATGAAGCAGGTTGAGATGGGTTGACTTCATAAAGAAAGCACAGCCTTGAATTTGCAAGAGCTGAACAGAGCTGCGAGGATAGGAGATTTTGGAGAGCCTTCATTCATAGGGTTGCTGTAAGTTAAAGACAATTTGATGGCACAAAACAACAGATGGGAACTGGCAAAAACCAGGAACCTGTGAGTGGAAGTGCTTTCCACTGTGGCAAAGTCACCCCTGGATGCAGAGCAAAATAAATACACTGGATAAACTCCCTTGTTGCTGTTGCTGCTGCTGGAGTGCAAAGGGCAGAGGCAGCTGTGGCAGCTGTGCTTGCATCGGAGAAGCTGGAACCGCCACAGTTTCAGTGCTGGTGATTTCCCTCTTTCCCGTTATCCTATTGCTCCTGGGATGCACTGCAGGAATCAAGGACTGCAGTGCTAAAGATGCCACAATAATATAATACAGTAACGACCAGATACTTTGTAAGGCAACACAGGACCCAGAAAGTGTGGGGCATCTTTGCCTGTCCCAGGCATGCCTTTGTCCTCATTTGGTCTTGGGCCTGGAAAGACAAGAAAAAATACACAGGACTGGAGGGCACGTTGCAAGAAAGGACAATTTCTGATATCGTATATCATCATCATAATCACTGGACAGAGGACTTATCACTTAAGGAATCATCCTTGGCTTCCAACTCTGGGTTTGTTGAGACTGAGGTAATATAAAATAGCCTTGGGTCTTTAAAGCAGCACACTGGTTTTATTTATTTTATTTTAATTATTATTTTTGACCATTGAATATAAATTGTGGAGGAAATATATAACCAACACAATTTAGGAAAATAAAATTTCACCTTCAGGCTTGCATTATTAATGCCTGTATTAATTCATTTCCACAGTAATAACATCTGACTCATGTATTTTCAGGTGCCATTAAATTTTGAATTACTCACAGGTAGCCAGGCAATTTACAAATTTCCATCTCAGAATATTTAACCTTTAATCTTGTCTAATATACGACAACATTTAGTCTTGGCAAGAAACATTGCCAGTTAATTGGGCCACACTTAGCATCTCACACAAAAACAGTGACATTTCAAAGAGCACACATTGTAGGAAAAAGGTGCTGCTAAAAAATCATTCTATAAATAGAAAACAAAATTGTGTGCACCTTCCTGCCAACCAATGCTGATTGCCAAACAAAGATTCTTATACAGATTAAGAAATTCTTCAGTTTTGTCTTGGAATTTTGTCTCACTGGGTCAAAAAGTTAGTTTTTTTCCTCCTCACCTCATTTCATTTCGTTTCTTCACTGATAAATAGCCAAAGTTCTCTGAGTGGTTAACAACAACTTATATAATCTGGTTAAATTCAAAAATATAGTACAATAAAATGGCATAACATTTCAATACAAAAAGTAAAACAGTACTTTTAAAAACTGAACAACTACAACACATCCAGGTATCTGTCCCTCAATGCAGTGCCTTCCCAGCTGCACCTTTGGTCCTCTTTATAACATCTCTGGAGGTGGAATGCAGATAGGATCTTTCACCCTTGATGGAATAGCATCTCCCTGCAAAGTATTCTTCCTCATCTTTCTACCATTCCTCACAAGGAACCCATCTTCTATCTAAAAACAACCCCCAAGGATTAGGCTGACAATACACCAGGAAGAACAAGAAACTAAGCAAGAGATGGGGTTCTGTGACTGAAGGGGTGAAGTGGTCCAGATATGAGTGGGCTTGTTTCTCAGTGGCTCCGATTACAGGATCTGAAATGGGCAGCGATGGCATCTCATGAAGCAAGGTGGTGCACCCATTCCAGGTGGCACTTTGTGGCCAGCATGGTGAAATGGCAGAAGGTTCCTCAGGTCTACCTACTCACCAGTCTCTGGTGGTTTCTCTCATCCAGCTTCTGCCGCAGGCAACAAAAGCCCACAAGTGGAGGAATTGCAGGCTTTTCAGGAGCGGTGGAGGAACTGGGGGAGTGAAGCAGTCCTCACAGTTTTCAATGATGGCTGATTTAAACAAGGTTGTAGGAACCTGCCCTTTCAGGGGTCAGAATGTAAAGCTGTCTGTGGCAATATTGCATTTCATTTATGATAATCCTAGCTTGCCTTTTCTTTCTTTTGCAAGGAGCCCAAGGCAGCTTACAGAGTCTTCCTGTCTATTTTATACTTACAACAGCCCTGCTAGGCAGGTAAGGTTGAGAGTTAATGTCTGGCTCAAACTTGCCCAGGGACCTTCTTGGATGAGTGGAATAGAAGTCAGGTCTCCACATTACCAGCCCAATGCTCTGATCACTACAAAACACTTCTCTTTGGGCCAACTTGCAGTGGCACCTGGGCTCAGAGAGTGCTATTTCCCACTTTCCACAACTTCCACATTTCTCAACCTTCAGTGAGAGAAAAGAGCTGTGAGTAACTGGTGTGGAGAGAACTAGCAGTGAGAGTCCTGTGTGCTGTGCTAGCAGCATTTCTACTAGACTGCCTTCCGCCACCGTGGTATAATTTCTAGTAATATATTCCATACCTTGCTTCACCACTCCCAGCCCAAACTGCAGGATGGAGAAAGCAGGAAGATGACACCACCCTGGTTTGATCAGTAGCTGTTGCCACACTTTTCATTTATGTGATTTTTAGAAAAAGTTATTATTACACCTTTCTCCGCTTGTAAGAAATCTGGCTTACATGGGCCTCCTTTGCTTGCCCTCAATGCTCAGATGCTATTCCAGTCCCCTTTAAGAGGCTATTTAAAGGCTTCAAGTTATCAAAGAAAATGAAGAAACATGTGAGAAGATGTATTAAGAAGATGCTAACTTTTTGGCAGCAAAAGGTCCTTTATGGAAAAGAACTGAAAAATGTGAGTATATGCAAGAAAATCAGTGGAGGCACCTGAGGGAAGTCAGCAAAATGGGGCATTACTAGACGCCCATAGCTTTGATTTTGGGGTTACCCTCTAGCTGTGCCTTCCTGCCAAGGCATTGCACCAGTGGAAACTAGGTTATCAGCTATGCTCAGGAGGATAATCCAATGAAAGTTCCATTTGCTGAAGCACAGCTGTGCAAGATTATATATACAAGCAGTGATGCCCACCAACTTGAGTGACATTAAAGGTGAATTGGGCACATTCACGGAGGAGAAGGCTACCAGTGTCTAGCAACTGGTCCTGATGGTTACATCCCGTAAGTTAGCTCTGGTGTCAGAGACAGTATCCCTGTGTACACTGTTGCTAAGGAACTTGAGCAGGAGGGGGTTGCTATTCTCATGTCCTGCTGAGAGGATCCTGTGGGCAGCTGGAATGATGGAGCTTTGGTCTCATAGTGGCTTTTCTTATGCTGTTATGTTCATTTGCAGACACAATCAGCTGCACAGGTATAAAGTGTAAGCCCTTGCCCAATGGAAAGATTTGGCAGAGCTCTGCTGGCTTCATTTGACTTTGGAAAACTGGCCTTTATCAGTCTGTTGTTTCTTTAAGTCTATCCTTTTACCTAGTGAGGAGTCTAGAACTTAGGACCTTTCATTCCAAATCAAAAGTATATACTGTCATTGTTGGTGGGGTTAATTGCTAATTAGGAAGTGGATATTTGGATCTTATTCCATGTGCAGTGTACATGCATATTGTATATGCTATGAAATGAAATGTATGCAAGATATTAGCACTAGAGCTCAGGGATTTAGTTAGAGCAGTTTTGTCAACTTTCATGGCTGTTCAGTGCTTATACACACTGGGAGCACTGATCCGTTTACTGTGTACATTTGTGTTGCTTTATATTTGTGCAGAGCTTTGGTTACACACATTGAAGCAAGGTTATCTCTGGGCCTGCTGCAGTTAGAGCTGCAGTAATAGACCTGGCTGCTAACCTTTTTCCATGCAAGCATATGAAGCAGCCAGAAGATTTAGGTCTGTCACTCAGTGGTGGAGCACAGGCATAGGATGCCAAAGGACACTGGTTCAGTCTCTGGCATTTCCAGTGAAAAAGATCTGGAAGCAGTTGATAGGAAAGAGATTTACCAGGACCCTGAAGAAGTGCTGCTAGGAAGTGGGCAGTATTGAGCTGAGTCGATCAATTAACTGACTCATCTCATAGTTTCTTGTATTCATATTATTCCTAAATAATGTTCAAAGATCTAATCAAACAACATGCCAAAGATACTTTGAGTATGCTTTCAGAAATCAGAGCTCCATGTTTATATTCACTGTAGGGAGAATTATGTGCTTCTGAAGCACTAGGAAAATCGTCACTGTGGGAAGATGTACCAGTTTAAACGAGCATTTCCAGGATTTCTTAAGTTTCAAAAATAAAATGCACATTAAATTGAATGTCCTGTACATGGAACACATGTAATTGCTCCTCAGTGCATTGGTGTATAACAGCCTTTCCCAGCCTGGTATGTGGATGTGTTGGACTATTTCTCCCATCATCACCAATCAGCATGGTCATTGGAGGATGCTGGGAGTTGTAATCCAGCAGAACAGAACTGTTTGAAGAAGACTGATGCTAAGTTCTGCTTTGGTTGGTAATCTGAAACTATAACTCCTGGCCTGGTACTGATCTGAGGAGGGGAGCCAGGGATGTTTCCAGATTATTGGATGGTAGGCTTAATCATGCCAGAAGGTTTAATGAAAATCGGATTTATTTTTCCTTTAAAAAACATTTTGATTGCCTTGTTTTTATTTTTTAAATGTCTGCATGTTTGGAGAAATAAATTGACAAGATGTTTGAAATTGCTGTATGGTAATCAGGCCTCTTTTCTGCAGTGCAAGGACCTTCCCAATACTCAGACTTAATGATGTATATAGCACAATACATTAACGTTACTTTAATGTGTTCAGTGGTACAGAAGAATGCAGTAATTAGGCACTGAGGGATTCTTTTTGGAACAGTTTGATGAGGTGGTCAATTACCTGTGCAAGATGACAGCAAGTGGTATGAGCAGTTTAACTTAATAAGTACATTCATAAAAGAGGCCACTGCGGTGTGCATTAGTTGCATGGGAAAGGTTCTCTTTCCTTATTACAAAAGTAAAGCATAAAATATCAATTAATTTAATTTGTTTGGAACACTTTATGCTTTACACATCACCAGATTATTTTCCCCACTATCATACACTATAGATGGAGCATGCATTGCAAATTGTAGGAACGTTGCAAATGTCTTGCCAAAAATGCAAGTAGTGGAAGATCACTTCTGGCTACTTCACCAAGGCAGACAAGTTGTGATGTGGCTGATGGAGAATTTGCCACGAGTTCAAGTTTTTGAACAAAGATAGGTGGTGAGCAGTTTCTGAAGAAATAATGAATACTGAATTATACAAAAAATGTTGCTCAGTATATTTTTCTTTTCTATATTAGATTTAATAAATAGATAGACTTTTATTTTGTGGTACCCTGCTATTAAATGATACCATCATTTTTTCTACCCAAATAAATTCATATTCTTGTCATCGACTAACTGTACTGGAAGATTTGAAACATTATTCATAATTGAGGTTTTTTTTTAACTGAATATCTTTTAAAGATAAATTTGTTTTATTCTTTCAGCCCACTATTTAAAAGGATTTTCACATTTTTATCTTCTAAGGAATTGTCAATGAGAAACTTAAACTGCATAGACTATACATTAAAATCACTTTAGTTTTTAAGCTGTCATGAACTGTTTCAAAAAATGCTAAGTTGCTATTGTTTAATGTCTGTCATTTTATAATGCTTTAGAAGTTATCTATCCTGTAAAATTATTAACTGATGCTAAAATTGCCTTGTAAGTATTAGGACAATAGCAATTTTGTAGCAGCTGGGACACTGCCAATGTAAGATAAGTACATTTTGCTCTGTAGATTCATAAAGTGCTTTGAAATGGTTTGTAACTGATGGATGGATGCATTTTCTAAGTGTAGAAAGCAATATTTTGTAGAAGGAAATGGCTTGAAAGCTGACACACATGCATGCAAATGCCATTCTCCTCAGTAAGTAATTTGCTTTTTCTTTCAAAAGCATAAATGGCATAGTTAGACACATTATTTTGTATATTGCACATAACAATACAAGATGCACAAAAACAGCAAGTACAAAACATTTCATATTGATAGAGGAACCCGTGGCTGTAGTATATGATTAGCATAAATGTATACACACTGGAGAAATGCCTTCAGGATTAAAAAGTGAAGCTGAACAAGAAAAGTTCTTCTAACTTCAAGAAAGGAAAATATTGATTTTGATTCTATGTGTGTGTGCACTTCTGTTGTGATTTCATCCTTATTGATTTCAGGAAGTCATTAGTCCCAAACTCACTAAAGTTGATTTAATGGTTTTAATCCAGATTAACAGGATTTTGGTTTAGAACAGGGATCCTCCCAATGATCCTCCTTACTGTTGGCTATGCTAGGTAGGGCTGATGGAAGCTGCAGGTCACAAGATCACCTCAAGTTTAGTAAACAGGTTATCTGATAGGATTAATCTACTCATGAGCAAACTTGGATCCATTTTCTTGCACCACATTCCAGCTTGATTCCTGCTTTGAGCTAATAGTTAGACGCAGTAAAAGGTAATGATTTGTGCTGATTTGTTAGGTGTTGAGTGAGAACTGAATCAACACCTTCTTCCCTCTGGAGCACCTCGAATAGTCTTCATGGCATTGTTTGACCTTGGGAATGTGTTTGGAGGAGAGAGATGTGTCAAGGAGTTGGCACCTAACCTAGATTTCTTTATGATCTGATATAGTGGGATAACCTGATGTGAGGAAAAATAAAATAAATGTCATAGGAGACCTTTGTCATTAAATTAGAATTTTGTAGTGCACCATCATATTTCTCTCACAGTTATTGTAGGTCATTTATACTCAGCTTTTCTACATGATTTTGTCCTTATTTTGCTGGTCCTGTTTTCAGCAAGGTAGCTGCTTCTCCTGAAAGATCGATGTACCCAGTGGTTCCCCTGCACAAGCAGTGCCGGAGCTGCAAAACTGGATGATTGTTCTCAAAATAAATGCATATTTTTCAATCAGAATTCTGACTGAATTCTGACATGAAATTCTGACCTTGTTGCACGAGCACAACATCGTGCTGAGACACACTAGTGCTAACCCCAGATTGTGCAATCTTTCTCTCTTGCAATCTTTTAAGTACAACTGATCCCCTCCTTGCTGTTTCTGCATGGTCTTTCCACCTCCTGCTTAGTCTTTAAGGTGTCAGAAGAGTACTTGCTGGTTTCACAGTCTGATAGACTAGCATGGCTTCTACTCTGGAAACTAGAAGCCATGATAGATCTCCTAGGGGTGGACAACATAAGCACCATCCAACCCACTCACTATCTCCACCGCAGCTTCCATTGTGCCTCAAATGTGGAGAAAATTATGGCTGCAGCAACTAAGCAGGACCCAAAGTATTAAAATTAGCTTGTTTGCCTGTGGGCTCATACAGGCAAAAATGGCCTCTGGACCTCCCACATCTGTCTACCTTAACATCTGATGTGATGGTATTACTGAATGTCAGTAATAGAATAAAAAAGAACAGATTTGGGCACATGAAGACATCACAAAGAACAAACTGACATTTAAGAACAAGGGCGAGTGATAGCAATTCAAATTACTAACTGAACATGCTTTCAGGGAGTCGAAAAGGGAAGACTTTTTGATACTTGGCTCAGTTTTCATTGCGACCTGCACTTCTCTGGACCACTGAGGTGAAAATGTTTCATTATATTTACAGAACTGCAGTAAAAATAGTCAAATATATCCATTTGACTCTAAGTGCATTTACCTCTTTGCAAAGGTAACTGACACCTTTGAAGCTTTTCATTAAAGATCTTCTGCAGCCATGACATCTATATAGTAAATTATGATAGACTGTGATGGAAATACAGAGATACTGACAGAAAAACAAACCACTGGGGAGTGTAGTAAATATTGCTGGGAGAAAAGTTTATTTTTGGTTGTAATTACTGATGGTTTTTAGCCACAATTATTCAACAATTTTTGGCTATATTGGGGTTGGATGTGTTATTATTTGTTTGAAATTACTGTTCTTATTAATTATTTGAAATATACTGTTGATATTTTTATATTGGAAGCTGTCTTGAAAAGGATTGTTATCCTTAAAAACATCCCAGAAGTATTTCAAACAAGCATATGTCTTTGAAGTTCCTCTTTAGCTATTGAATTTTAAAAATGAGACTTCACGTTGTCCATCTCCATATTTTTTAACAAGATATAAATATTTTCCCCTTAATGTCATGTTTTACACAATTATTTCAACTATTTGGGCAAAAGCAATTTAGAAAGTATGGGCATTATAAATATTACATGTTGATGCTCCTGTTCACACTGAAGATGGTGGAGTCATCTGATGCTAGTTTCTGAGACATGGCTGAATATGTGTCTTAGCTAAAGGGTACATGTCTGTATAACCCTTCCCGTGTGATGTTTCTGGGACACATCTCAAATCATTATACTATGCAGTCATGTAGTACTGTGCTTTGTTTTTTGTTAATTGAAGAAAATATCATGTCAGAAACAGCTTTCAGCAGAGTCACTACAGTCCAATTTGTTTGGGTTTCAGTTGCACTGAAGCACACAATTGTTACAGAATAATTCAGGAGATACCCAACATTTTTTAAGAATTGATAATAAATGCTCTGTTCTACGTTGCATAGCTCTGATTTATGCTCTGCTTTAGCTCAGCTGCCTATCTCCTATTAGGAAGCAAATGCAACATGAGATGGATCTTTGGTGTGAGCAAGGAACACAGAAAATACAAGGCTGCATCTGTTAATCAACAATAATCCAGATGGGTACAAAGTTCTACAACCACAAACAAGAACCAATGACTTCACTGCCTGACCTAATCCAGAGTTCTCATCAAGTCACAAAATGTAACATGAATTATACAGTATATGTGGCATAATACCAAGAAACTGAACATTTATCAAATGGGTTTTGTTTGGCTTGTTTCCTCTCTTATGCAGAATGTAAAAAAATACTTATTCTAAGGATGGACTACACTAGTAATAATTTATTTCCTAAATAACTCCATTCTTTTCTGTTAATCTAATAACTTCTATATTTGAACAAAGGAGGCTTTTTTTATCTAAAATAAAAAATATTTTTTATCTAAAAAAGATATGATCTTTTTTTAGAATTTGCTGACATTTTGGATTGTAACTGTTATTTATCTCCAACAAATCTTTATATTTGTATCTAGACTAAACTTGTTTCACTTAGTTCTCACTGAAATCAATGTTGCCTGAGTGAATCCACTACTAACTAATCCTATTGCTTTTTATAAGAGCAAAATTAAATTGATATAGCCATTGTGTTGCTTAAATTATAACTTTTTAAAATTGTTGTTAGTGTCCTTGAGGCTTTTTAGAACAAGTGATAGGGTAGAAATGGAAAATAAACAACTTGAGAGTTCTTACTTGTAGTTTTTCTTTAGGTTGTAACTTCATTTCATCTTTTATTATGTTGAAACACAAATTGGATCTAGATCCTCTATGTACTTCCCTGATTGACTGAAAAGTGATGACTTGCATTTGTGAATGGTCCCAGCAGTTACAAGCAGCACATAGAAATACAACCAACATCACTTGAATTGCATCACTATTCTGTGCAGCCAGTACACGTTCATGCATGAAATAAGTCCATGTAGCATTCATAGGCAGGACTGGATGAGAAATTCATTGGGTTTCTACTGAAATGTTAATTTATCAGATCTGCACATCCTGAACTAGTATGCAGTTCTACGGTAATATTTGCACTTTTAAGAATTTCATGAAGCAGTTTACACATCACAAGATCATTGTACATATGTGCATAATAGGAAAGAGTGTGAACAACATGTACCTAATTGAAAAAGTGCATCTAAATGGTATATTTATAGAAATGAACAAAAATACAAATAAATTGTATTGATATTTTAGGACAAAATTACAAACTTATGCAGAAATGATACAGAATGGACTTAATGTTGCCAAAATGAGAGATTGAGCAGAATTGAACTTGACAGATATACCTGGCTGTATTCTTAACTTTTCAGAGTACCAAAATACATAAATATTGATCTGCTAGTTCAACCAAAGATCTATTAGTGATAGTACTGGAGATGACTCTGGGAAAGCCAAAAGCAGAGTATAATTCCGAGCTAGGTAAGGTAGAGCCTTAATTATACTCTTAACTCAGATGGTGAACCAACTTACTAGATCCTGAGAAGCCATCAAAAAACTCTCTTATCCTGTTACCATGTTATCCTTAGTTATAATAGTACCTTCACTTGATCCAGGATGGCATCTCTGCTGTCTGAGATCATTTGGACAGGTTCATGCAAGCACTCCTGTACTGCATCCTTGACCTCTTGGCTTATAAAAGTCAGCAAGCAGAGACAAGCCAGTCTGGTGAGGAAGGTGATTAGTACCTCCTTGTAAGGGGGAGCAGTCCCACACCATGTGCAAAAGCCATTACTGAGACTACTCCTCTCTGGTCCCAGAAGATCTTAATCAATATAGGCTGGTGGCAAATGTTCTTGAGCAGGTGCTGCCTAACCAGGTCCAGGCACTCTTAATGAAACTGATTATCTAGTCCTATTTCAGCCAAGGTTCGGGTCATTTTTGTGCATGGAAACCATCTTGGTTGCCCCGTATGATGTTGGGAGAAAGTCAGAATTACTGTGATCTTGTTGAAACTCCTGGATATCTCAGCAGTTTCCAATACCATCAACCACAGCATCCTTCTGGTATGACTCTCTGAGTTTGGAGGTGGGGGTTCTGCACTGGAATGGTTCTGCTCCAACATGGATGGCCAGCTCCTGAAGGCAGTGCTTAGGGAATGTTGCTCACATCTGTGGATTCTTTAGTATGGAGTTACCAGAGGTTGGTTTTTGATCCCTACACTATTTAACATCTTCATGAAACCATTGAATGAAGTACTTTGCAGTTTTTGAATGTGCTCCCATCATATGGCAATGACACACAGCTCTACTTTGCCTTCTCATCTGTATCAGGTGAGTCTCTGCTGCTATGGAACAATAAGTAAGTCAAACTTAGCCTGGGAACAAGCTAAATTTGGCATACTAGCCTTACTATAGCAGTTTATTGCCTAGATTTGGCAGCAAACTACCAATCTCTCTTGCTGTCAATGGCACGCACAGAGTGGCCCATCAGGGATTCTAGAATGACAGAAAATGGCTCCTTGATCAGGATTCACACTGCAAACTCAACCCTGGTCAACCCTGGGCTGTACAACTCATTTGTCTCACAGAAAGCATGAAAGGATGAATGGGTTTTTGCCCTTCTGCTCTCTTGTTTATTCTTGTATATTCAGTACTTACTCCCCTCCTACTCCTGTGTTCCCCCTTCAGCTGTTCCTCCTTTCCTTGATGTCTTTGCTTTCAAATTTCTGCTCCGGTGTTCTGCTCCCATTTACTTGCTTTTCTCCTAATTTTTTGAAGGAAACGTATAATTGTCAGTCCAAGTGAGTTAACTACAGTAAGTCGGCTCTCTAAGAATCAATATTTACTGCATGAATAACACTGTAATGCTTTAATTCAAGACTTCTGGGGTTCCCTTGAAACTTGCAGGTATTATTCCGGCAAGCATCGTGGAATCAAAAAAGGAGCTGAACAACTGTTTTGGATGAATAATGTGTCTCAGGCTAGGCCACATAAGTTGGTGCAGTAAATCCTAGCAAGGTACAAAGTAGCAGACATAGTGCAGCAGCAGGTGAAAGACTATTATAAAGCAATTTTCAGGAGCTTTATTATAGGCCTCCAAGCTAGAAAAAGGGCAAAGGATGGAAAAGGGCATTACAACAGGTTGTATATTGTAGGTTATTGTGTTTTCAGCTGCAATGAACCTGATAATGAAATCAGCTGAACAAGAGCATAAAGGTCCCACACTGACAGGAAAAAAGACATCCCTGAGGCAAGCCAACGTGGATGTTATAGCAATAACGACAAGTACAGTAATGTAGCCTAGATTGTTACTACTGACACTGGAGAAAACAGGGGAAGCAGAAAGGAAGTTTACACAACTCAAATAAAGGTTCCCAGTGTCACTGAAAGAGAAAATAAGTAGGGCATTTAAGTTTAGGATTCAAAGAGAAATAACAGGGATTTATGAGAAAGTACATGCTTTAACAAATTACAGGCATGCTGGCACAAAGTACACCACATAAATAAATAAATACATACAAACATACATACATACCTACATAATATTTTCTACAACACAACATTGTGCAAGATGTAGTAACCAAGGGGAGCGTGTGTGTGTTTGTGTTCATTAAGCCCAACGGGTAGTACAGGAAGGCTAAATGCAGGGTAGTTTGTGTGAGGTCGGCCTTTTCTGTCTGAAACTGGATGAATACCATTTCATTATTAGACTCCAGCTCAATGTAGTCCAGTTAATTGAAATGAAAGGATATGAACTAGGTGATAAACCTCATGTTCTTTTCATAAGTTGGTATCTCATTTATTGAATAGCCTATGGCAACTACCCCAACATTTGTAAATGCAGACTTTACTAACATATGAATGCTGTTTATGGACATTTTTGTGCAATGTATGTGCCAGTATTTTCTGGTAACTGTGGATTTGGCAAAAAGGAGAAGGATGAATCCTCAATTTTTATGTGGGAACCTTTGGAAAATCTCTCATCAGTATTATTTGATGAGCTCTTAACAGGCTCTTAGTGAGAAAAGGAAGGGTATAAAAGCAACTAGCAAAACTTCATGCTGTTGGTTTCCCACAGACGTCTGGTTGTGCACCACGCAAACAGAATGTTGGTCTAAATCAGGGGTCCTCAAACTATGGCCCATGGGCACGATATGGCCTGCCAAGGTCATTTACCCGGCCTGCCTCAGAGCTTTTGGACTCGTTTGGAGAAAATGATCTCTGAACGAGTCTGGAAGCTCTGAGCCGGCACAGGCAGAGAGCCAGTGCATGCGCCAAATTGTGACAGCTCCCTTCAACTGCACATGCGCCAGCTCTCTCTGCTAGCTCTGGCCAGCTCCTGCTGCTGTGCTGGTCTTGCCAGCGTGGATTGTGCATGCGCCGGCTCTTCCCCCTATTGCACACATGTGTTGGCTCTGAAAACAGAAGAGAGGTGCGAATATGGAACCTGATATTCACCATCTCATTAGCCAAAAGCAGGTCTTTGCTTCCCATTGAAATACTAATACGTTTATGTTGATTAAAATTGTTGATTTATGTTGATTTTAAATATGACATTGTTTTTCCTGTTTTTTTGCACTACAAAAAAGATATGAGCAGTGTGCATAGGAATTCGTTCATATTTTTTTCAAACCCCCACAGCCCCCACAACAGTCTGAGGGACAGTGAAGTGGCCCCCTGTTTAAAAAGTTTGAGGACCCGTAGTCTAAATAAGCCTTTGGTCTGATCATTCGGGAGCCTGTGGTGTTGTCCCCTGGTGCTGGCTGCTGGATAGCATGTCCCCATTTAAGAATCATCCTACTAAAGCTCCCAGAGATGAAGATTGCTTCATGTTGTGGGCTGAGTATGCTTTCCCTGCACTAACAGACTCACCAGTGCTTCTTGCTAAATGTCTTCATTGTACATATAAGTCTCTCAGCATACACAAGCAAAATGTTGAACCCTCTCTGGCTCCCTTCTCCCAAAGCTTTGCTTATGAATCCTTCTGTGCCTGTCTCTGAAGGGAGGAACAGGCACACCTGTGTTCCTCCCTCTGGCACCACAATTGGGCCACCCTGTGACAATGGACTACTGGGACCACCTCCTCAGGAGACTGAAGTTCCCATAAGGAGGCTGGACTCCCCATCCCCAAATCTCCCCCACCTCAGGATGCTGCTCTTCATTCCCTCAGGTGGGTTGAATGCGCCCCTCGGCTATCCCTGAACTAATCTCTCCCATAGCAGGCACAGGCAGGTACCCAGGGCCTTGGCCTCCAGCTGGACTGAGTCCGTTTCAACAACCGTCTTGTTATCATTGCTGTCAGCCCTGCCGGGATAAGCCAACTCCCCGTCGTACATCTCATTCTCAGCATCTGACCTGTCAGTCCAGTCAAAAAGGGTAGCTTCTCGGGCACCTGGGAATCTTGCCAGAACACATGCTCACAGCACTCCAGAACAACAACAAAGAGAATCCTGGTCCCTGGGGAAAATTGAGTATTATCACCTCAAGGGCCAGGTCAACAGGACTATTTTGAGGAGTGCTTGATTGCAAAGGAGGACTCCTAAGAAGGAAACCACTCCTCATGAGTAGGATTCTTGTTGGAAAATTATAACGAATTACAGCTGAGCCCTGGGTGAGGCTAAGCAAGATCTGGCAATATCATCCCCAAATTTTAACCCAGTTAGTGTGGGAAATATTATTTTGCTGTGGTGTTTATAGTCTGCATTTCTGTTGAGTTTTGACTTCTCCCTGACACTCCTTTTTGGAATTCTGATTATGCTTGATTGATATTCATTCTTTCTCTTTCTTTCACTGCTCTCAGGAAAAATCTATGTTTGCCTGGTAAACTGTATATTCCTGACTTAGGCCAGGGATGGACAAATCTGTTAGTTTCATTTTCTCTGAGCTTCTTATTCTTCTAGTTTTAAGAGGTTTTTTTGTCCTGCCTCTGTATACATTTTCAATTTACAGACAACAAATTCTGCATGGAACTTTCTGTGCACACATGCTTCTCTTCCAATAAGCACATTTTGTATGTAATTTTCCTGATGCAAATTGTACTGCTATTTTGAAGAATACATGCACTTTCTTTTGGTTTTTTTCCTGCAAAATTCAGAGAAGTGTGAATACCTAACCATGTTTCAGTTCACATATTTGTCCAGGAGATTTGAATTAAGTTCACACTGAATTTCTCCTTATCCTTAGTATTGCAACTAGACTTTCTGATCCCCCGAGACTCTACTGCATAGATGTTTGTCTGATTTCCCTGTTGTTTCTCCTTCTACTTTCCATTGCTTCTGCTATCCATCTCTACTATTGATCAAAATGGGATCAACATGGCTGGTTCTGAGAAAGTTGCAGTGTGCTTAAAACTTTAGCAATACATCACAAGAGCAGCTACCATCTGTCTGACTTTTCTTATTAACATTTCATGTTAAGAGATCCCTGCCACATTGAAGGGGAAAAAGATTTTTATTTGTTAATATTGGAAGTTTTATAGATATTTTTGAGTTACAAAAGCCTCTCTTGGGGTTTACTTTAGTACTGGGGAAATGCTTCAAATGACTTTATAATTGGCTCTTTCTGAGTGGGTGGCGTGAAAGTATTTTTTCTTTTACTTGCAAAGGATTTACTTTTAAAAGCAAAATGAAAATCATATATACAATGTCCATATAGTATTTCTCTACTTAATGAAAAAAACACATCATACTGTTGAGTGTTCTAGAAAATGCCAGCTCTATTTCTCACACTGCAGGATACTTATCTTTATTTTAATAATAGAGAATGCAATAATAACTAAATATATGACATGTGGGGCATGAAATAACAAAATGCTAAAGTGAGTTTTTGTTTGTCACTTGGGTGCTTTCCCTCATTAGAAAAAAAAAGGGCTCAAACCAAAACAAAACCCACTCAAATCCTGAAATGAGTGTATTATTACCATCATATTTTCTTGGACTCAAAATAGCTCACAGAAACAATTAAAGAAAGGGGATGGGGGCCTGGAGCAGAATCCAAGAACTCTGCATCACCAGCAAACAATATACACCTATAAATGGCATGGGATGAGAAGAAATTGCTGTGAACATGGTAAGGGGGTTTGGGAGTGTCAGAGAAGGCAAAACAATACTGCCAGGAGGCCAGACTCTTACACTAGTAGGACTATCCAAATTTGGATGGTGAAAGCTAAGTCACCAGATGATGAATGATGATGGATGAAGATGCATCCACCCTCTTTAGGAATAATGGTCACGTCAGATAAAAAGAATGGGCATTGCTAATGGTGGAAACACTCCTGCAGGACAGCTACAGAGCAGTAGAAGTAGCTGAAGGCAACACTGGAAGAGAGAACAGATGCTTTCACCAAACAGCAGTGATAGCAGTGACACTCAACTCTGATTAGTACCGCACAGGAAAGGCAACGGTAAAGCACCTGAATTCCTACCTGGATTTCATTCCCCAACTATAATGAAACAAGAAAAATAGCAAGAACATGAGACCTCCAGGTTGGAAGTCACTCCACCAGCCACTGAGGAAAAGGACAAGGACAGACAGTGCTGCTGCTAATGATGCAACTAGGGTTGGGACAAACCCTAGCAGAATCCATTCCTCTAGCATTCATGGGCATTCTCTCACGCTCAGCTCAGCCTCACAAAGCCTCACGAGAAGGCAAGACTTAATGGAGAAGTTATTCATAAAAGTGTAAGTCAGAGGAGGAGGAGGAGGAGGAGGAGGAGGAGGAGGAGGAGGACCAACTGTAAGATGAATTGGTTGCAGCCTGGAGCTTACAAGAGCTGATTAGGGCTAGAAGCAGATATGCACAGAGGTGAAGGTCCAATGCTATACAACAAATACAGGTGCAACTACGGTTGGGACAAACCCTAGCAGAATCCATTCCTCTAGCATTCATGGACATTCTCTCATGCTCAGCTCAGCCTTGCAAAGCCTCACGAGAAGGCAAGACTTAATGGAGAAGATATTCATAAAAGTGTAAGTCAGAGGAGGAGGAGGAGGAGGAGGACCAACTGTAAGATGAATTGGTTGCAGCCTGGAGCTTACAAGAGCTGATTAGGGCTGTCAAGAACAGAACATCTTGGAGGGCAGTCATTCATTGGGTTGCCATAAGCTGGAGACAACTTGACAGCATGTAAAAATAAGAACGTACTAATTTTTATCTCTTCTTCTCCCTTTTCCCTTCTCTTCCTTCTCCTCCTTTCTTCTTCTTCCATCATTCACATACTGCCCACAGCTGAAACACTGTGGACAGTTTGCAACAAAGTATAAATATAAACCCCTGAAAGGCTAATTTTCAAAAAGTAATTAAGAAGAAACTAGACCACAGCACTTAGGAAGCATAACTCTGGTGAAGATTTGATCACAGTTGACCACAATCTGATATGTTTTCCAGTACGTAGCTATTGATCCTCTTTCTACTGGGTCCAGTATGCAAAAGTTTTGGTTCAGTATATAACTAATGTGTTCCAGAGCTTTCTGTATGACTGGCAACACAGTCTTATGCAACTCACACTGCTAGTTCTGACCTATAGAACACAATATAGCTTGGGTACTGGATACTTGAAAGACCATCTCCTTTCATTCAAGCCTGCCTAGGTTTTAAGAGTTTAAGAAACTCCTCCTCCTACTACTGCCATAGGAAACATATTTGGTAGGGAGGTGAGATGGTCATCTTGATTACTGCTCCCAGCTTCTAGAAATCATGACCAGGAGTAGCTTGGTTGCTCCCCTCTCTGTTGTCCTTCTGCTGAAAGGCAAATAAATTTTATTCACGCAGGCCTTTAGCATGTAAATTGGTCTGCTGCTGAAGGGGGGTGGTGGTTAATTGGTTGGGTGCTATTTCTGTGTTTTTTCCTTGACTGTTTTAAAAGATCTGTGTCTGTATTATGGTTGAATTAAGATGCTTTCTAATTTGTATTTTATTATTGTTAGCTGCCTTAAACGCCATTATCAGCAGAAAGGCATGATATAAATTATATGAGCTGAAGTCTCATTTAACTCTCTTTATTGTCTATGAGGCTACTGAGCAATGTGTCATTTATCAAATGTTAACAAGGCAAGCAACAACAACCTCGAAGAATCTTATTAATACAACCTGATTAATGCAGTCTCAATTTGATTGTCATTCCATAGTCAAATATGTAACTTGTTACTTCCTTTCATTACTACATATGCAGTTTCATGCTTAAGTGAGCAGAGGAGACATTTCACTATCAATCTAATGAAGATATAGCAATTCAATAGAAATTTAAAATGTTGTCGGTGTTAGCGCTGAACTGAGAGTGTTCCGCGAACAGTTGTGGCTGCACTGAGGAGCACCTTCAAGCCCCTTTGGTGGTTACCACCCTTGCCCCATTTCTGGCTTCCAGAGTGCTCAGAGTGTTTGCCTGCTCCGGAGACTTTGCCTTCTCTCCAGGTTGCCTTAATTTGTCCTCACGGATGTCAACACGTAAACACACAGCACCGTGACATAATCATGCCGATAGCATGCACCTCGATTCAATAGGTCAACTTTGTGACTAATTCAGGGTGAGAAGTAGCAGTAATCAGGGAAGGGGAAAATGGTGCCAAAATTCAGCAGATGAAGAAGCAACAGCAGCAAACTGGTTCCAATTGGAACAGCTTCAGAATGAAGACTTATTTGTACAGTAAATTTTCCCCATTAGACCGAGCCTTTTTTTGATAATGGCACAACACAGTATCTTAAATAAAGAATAATGTTTGCTTATATGAATAACAGCACTCCTTATTTATTTATTATTACAAACATTTGTATCCTGTCCTTCCGTACAAGCACTCAGGACGGCTTACATAGTATAAAAATTTCAGTAATACAATAATAAAACCACAATTATTAAAAACCTCTAAAATTGAACATTATAAACTAAAAAATAAGAAGGGAAAAATAAAATAGGAAATGCGACTGTGAAAACAGAAAACTAAAAATCTTAAAATGTCTAAATCCTTAATTATTACAATGATGGTTGAATAGAAAGGTCTTTACCCAGTGCCCAAAGGACTATAACTTTGGTGCCAGGTAGACCTCTCTGGGGAGCGCATTCCACAGTCTGGGCACCACTGTGGAGAAGGCTCTCCTCTGGGTAGACACCCTCCATACTTAAAGATATGAAGGCTTCTCTGTTGTATCTTTAGTTTCTTCTTATGCTTTTCAAACAAAACAAAAATTGGGTGAGTCCTGCTTAGAGAAGAAGAAAATATGGCCTATCATATCCTGTTGGACTTCAGCTCCCATCAACCTGAGCTAGCATAGCCAAAGGTGAGGGGAGCCTCCTGTTCCTTATTGTGTCCTAGATGATTATTTCTCTTTATTTCCTATATACTCTACTTCCATAAAAAGCCCTTTCATAATATTGCTGTGTGATGACATTAGGGCTATCCTGCCTTGACAAGGATCATTTCTCAGCTGATTCACCCATCTTGAAATCACCTACTTTGTTTCAGCTCAATTAGAATCAGAACAGTATCTGGCTGCTGCTGTTGCACAATAGTGTAGTGAATTATGCTGTTAGTAAAACAATGGGCACAATTCATCAAAAGTTAAGGATCCTAACACCTCATATGTTGCAGGAGTCATTATGTGAGCATTAGCTTTGATATTTATGGGATCTAAACATGGTGAATCTGGGCTGGTGTATTCCCAATCAAAATTATTGTGCTTCAAAATGTTTATCTCCACCCTTGCCGAAAATTTCAGTTCTCAAAAAAATCTACTGTGTGTTTTAGCAAGGCTGGCCTGAAACATTTTGCTGCCTGAGGTGAAAACAATGCTGCCTTCTACTATCTACTTCTTAAGGTAACTGCCTTGTTCTGCCGAATGGTAGAGCTGGCACTGGTGGTTAGTATATTGGACTAGGAGTGGAACAGACATGAATTCAAATTCCAGCTTAGCCTAAAAACTGTCTGGGAGACTTTGTGCCAGGCTCTGTCAGACTAACCTATGCACAGGTAGTTCTCTTTGTGCATGCGTTCATGTGTGTGTTTCTGTTTGTGTGTGTACAGCCATGTATACTACACTTTAAGCTCTTTAAAGGATGAAAGTGGGGAGGAAATGTTGATGAGGACAACGACGATGATGATGAAGATGATGATCATCTTCCCAAGTGACTGGACCTTTTTAAAAGATGTATTAGCATCATGTGTGTGGTGAATAGCTAACAACCCCCTGCAGATGGGCCTCATAGTAAAACTGAGTATATATGCTAGTGTAGGGATCTGAGTTATTATGAAACAATAGTAAGATATATAAGGTAAGTAATATTATCATCCCATTTCTAATTCAATGTCATTAAAAACATTACAAATTGCATTAGCACTTTCACACATATATCAATTAACAACCTAGAAGAGTGAGCCCATCTCTTTGAATATCCCCTTGAATATTTGCAATTGCAAATTGCTAATACAGGTAGCAGGGTATAATTGGAACTCTTCTTGGTGTGAAATGGTGATGTCTTCTTTTTTAGTCCCTTGTACCTGTAAATCATAGCAGATAACACATCTTAAAACTGAAGTGACAGGACTGACGAATGAATTCACACAGGCTTAGTGTAACTCTTCACACTATGCTCCATCGAGTGTTGCAATATATGTCAATTAATATTTGCTTCTTTACCTTAAAATGGTTTGAACACATTCTGTTCCTTCAAAAGCATTTTGAGGATGATGCTGTCATAGAGAATAGGAATAAGAGAAACGAGAGAGGTATCAATTCTTTTACATTTTTAGCAGCGGCTAACAACATTCGCAGGTGTTGCTTCCTTGCTCAATCAAAATGGATTTCCTATAACAGGCTTGCTGAAAAGGATAGCTTTGGCTTATATTTAGTTTCAAGGAGACTGATCCACAAATAACCAATGTATTTTCTTCCCAATGTTTGGATAATTTAATATAATCCTTGAAATAGATTCCTAAAACAGATTCACCAAATGACTAAATGTTTGAATATTCATTTGTTGCTAATGTGCAAATTCCATAATTATGTATGGATTCTTGGCAAAACTTTAATGGTAGCACAGACTTCCCCTCCTTCGCCATCTTCTAAATACAGAACATTTCACAGGACACTTAATTAATGAATTATTATTCGATAGATTCACAGAGTTGTAAAGGTCTTGGAGATCTTCTGCTCAACCCTCTGGTCCAACCCTCCGCTCAATGGAAGATGCGTAATGGAGAATGCAGCCAGAGCATCCCTGGCAGATGGTTGTCTAGCCTTGGCTCAAATACCACCAGCGAGGGAGAGCCCACCCTCTCCCTTGTCAAGAAGCTTGCACCATTAGGATTTTTTTCCTGAAGACTAGCCAAAATATGTTTTCCTACCATTTTCATCCATTGGTTCAAGTCCCGCCCTATGGAGCAGTAGAGAATGAGTCTGATCCATCTTCTTCACAAGCTCTTCAGATATTGATGACTGCTATGACATCTTAATCTTGTCTTTCCAGGCTAATCATAATTAACACTTATTATTGCCTGTTAGTCACATGGCTGCATAAAGTGCCCAATGCTTCATAAACCTGGCCCCTGACTTAAGCAGCTTGAGTAATCACCAGGAAGGGGTTCTGGTTCTGTAAGAGGGCACTGGCTTTCCATTTGGAAGGTCTCAAACTCCATTTCTGGCATCTTCAGGTAAGGCTTCAAAAATGTCCTGCTTGAAAGGCTGGAGAGCAGCTGCTGGTTGTTGTAACCCACCTCTTAATCGAACATGCAGCTAGGGCATGGCTCAACACGGGTAAAAAGCATGATCAGAGTGTCCTGTTCGCATAAGAACAAGAACCCCAACGAATGTGTGCACGCTACGCAAGGCTGACAACAAAGCAGGCTACGCTCCAGCATTACCGCAGACGTCACGCCCTTGTACCCTCGCTTGCTTGCTTTAGCATGGGAAATGTGCAAAATGTGCAAATGTAGCTCAGTGGGGTTCCTCTATTGTTCGCTGTTATTCAAGCACCTGCATAGTTGTAAAAGAGTATAAAAACGGTGCCCTCCTTCTGCTTGAGACCGCACTCCAACGAGTGTGGTCCCTGCGGGTAATAAAAACTTCTCTCGAAAATTCCAACTGGTCTCTGGTCTCATCAGTAAAACTGCAGGACACAACACTGGTCACTGTCAAAATTATGAAGCTAGATAGATCAATGGTCTCATTTACTGTGAAACACCTTCTTGCATACCAGTTTTTGAATTCTGCAGATTCAAATTACATTTATTTGCATATTCTTAATGCCAAAAGTCTATTTTTGAGGGTGTTGACGTGAGTGTGAGATGTATCACAAGTGTACAGGTACATATAATTTCGTTGTTAGAAGGAGCAACCATTCATAATGCTTTCCCTCAGTATCAGGTGAGCCCTGTTGAACCCAAGGAAGGGCCTTGCTCCCATATAGCCTGAATCAGAGGGAACACACAGCCCTCATATGGAACCCTCCACCAGGTGTGGCCAACTGTGGTGATCAAAGGCATGTCTGGCATGCTCTGAGTGCTCTCTGTGCCATCTTAAATTCCCCATGCCCAGGCCTGTAATCTTGAAGCGCCACACCTCCATATTACTGTACAGAATAGCCACAAGCTTCTCTGATTCCTGCAGACTGCTCTTTGCCATTCCTAAAATATAATAGCATTTTAAGAATACATCCTGTAGGAAAAATAGTAATAAATAGTAATATGCCAGGCAAGAAACCACACTATTCATTCTGTGAGCACAATGTAGCAAGAGGGGCACTGATAAAGTTTTTATAGCAGCTCATTTTTAAAGGATCATTTTAATTTAAAATGTATAATCATGCTTCATGATTTCTGATACAGCCAGGAGCTTTGACTCCCCAAAGTATTACTAGTTAGGTTTCAGAAATGAATGTAAGGCTGGGACTCTTTGCAGCCTGACCAATGTCACAGTGGCTTTTCAGTAGGGAAGAAATACAGTTAACAGAGCTATAATGGTCTTTAAAAGGTTTCTCACCATGAAATGGTTAGTCACATAATTTCCCAGGAAACTACTCAGCATATATCTAATGAAAACCCCTTGAAGTAATTAACTGATACATCATGCAACTTTTACAATATCTTTTCTATATATTGTTTCCCAACCTCTCCTGGATTGTGTGAGGATACATTTTATGGTTTTGTCTTTCATATTTTTGTGATTTTCCATGCATAGAAAAAATAAATTTTGATTGTTGTTCAATAATAAATATTTTTGGAAATGCTAACATGCCTCTGAGGATTGTTTTATGGGAGGGATTCCTGACTCTCTGCTTAGTTCTAGCAATTGCTCCAAATGCACTGAAGGGAAATGAGAATTTACTGGTGATATTTTTTAAACCACTTATTTAAAAGTATGATGGGTTTGACTAATGTTACATGACCATCACATGTGACTATCACAAATGTGCATATTGCACAGTGCACTGGAAAGCTATAGATTATGATCCATGTACATTACATAATGTAAGGTACATTAAATAATTGCCACATGTGAAAAAAGCAGCATGTGCTTGGCAAGGTATTTCCTGTAGTAATTCTGATATAACCACCAGAAACTACAGAATCTGTCCTAAAGAAAGTATCAGGAATTGTATCTTGTTGTGAAAAACAGCCTTTGCTGAGGTCTCTTTTGACCATCACCTGAGTCTGGGATATTCGGCCTACCCCACCCAGCAACTTTGCTGTAAGGACAACAGTGAAGAACTTCATGTATGCCATTGTTGGTTCCCGCACAAACAACAGGAAACAAATAAGAGGATAGATAGACAGACAGATAGCAGACTATATCCTGGATCACGCTGTGCTGGAACCAGCTTGGGAGATAATAAGTGAGTTAAGTAAGTAAAGATTCCAGTGCCTTTGTACTAGCAACTGTCAAAAAGCTTTTCTGATCATTTACACACCAATTATGGCAAACATAATTCTTACTTGGGAAATGTTGGAAACAAGATGAAATCTGGCAATATTTTCAAACTTGGAACGCCCCAGATGTGTTTGACTACTACTTGCGTCATCCTCATCTAACGTCAGGTTTGCTGTGGTCAAGAAGACTTGTGGAATACTACATCTGGAAGACATCAACTTGGTGAAGTCTGGTGATCCATACAATTGGCCATAAAACTAACTAGCAAATAGCCAGCCTTTCCAAGCATACTCCTAAAGTTTAGAATTTAGATAAATGACAAGTTTCCCAAATGTACACATACTGTTCTATATATTGTTTTCCCATTGCCTTCTCAGGAATGAAGTTGAGCGTTCAGGACAAAACCTTCCACACCTCTCACACTTTCAGAAGCATGAAAATGTCATGTGGCGTTTGTTGCTCCATTAAAATACAAATCTATTTTCTAAATATGTTTTCTCCTTTTTCTGTTTTTGCCATTTGCTTGAGTTGCCGAGGTGTTTACAAAACAATAACAGTTTCTGTTCAGGAAAAAAGAATCCTTAAAAAAAAAAAACCTCCCTCGTATTATTTTTGCAGCTGTCAGTGAGTGTTGGCTTGCGTTCTGGTTTGGTTTTCCCATGTTCTCACAGATCTAATGATAACCAGAGGGATTCATTTGGTTAACGCTTCAAAAACTGATGAAACATGGCTAATAAGCAATTAATAGAAATCACTTTGTGCATTTAATTGTGGTTATAATTCTTACAAAATTATGCAGTTATCTGAACTCAACATCATTCATGCTAATGTGTGTTCAAAAGACATGAATTATTTTATTAAAATATTTACACAGGTTGTACTGTATGTTAAGGATTTATGCAAAATATACTTTCAACCTGTTGGTCAACTTATCACAATCTTATTAAACTGAATAGAATACACTCTCTACCACCCTAGGCCACCTTTATTTAGGAAAGCCATCCTAGATGTGATGAAACCACAATCCCTTATGTTCTCTTATTGGATGTGGCCAAGTATCACTCATTCAGAGGTAGTTTTAATATGACCCAATCAGACTGTTCTTCCAAGGAGATGACGGATGTGGACTCCAATCTCTATAGCAGGGGTCTTAAACTCACGGCCTGTGGGCCAATTTCCAGGATGGGCGGGGCATGGGGGAGGGGCCCTGTGGCCTTCAAAGCGCCAGCGGCGCCCGGGCTGGCCTCCGGATGAGCGGCCCACCACCGCCGCGGTGGTGGAATACTTGATGCGGCCCAGCCTCACCCAGACTCTACTTCCAGCAGCCCCCAGGTAAGTTGAGTTTGAGACCCCTGCTCTATGGTAAACTTGGATGTTCATGGAGAGGTGAGGATGTGCAAGTCATATTCTGCAAGTGGTACTTATTTTACTGATTTACAATTTAATTATATCCCACCTTTCTGCCAAAATATGGGACTTAAGGTGGCTAACAATAAACTACATGTGAAACAATAGAATCTAACATAGTATATCTAACAAATTGATAAAAACACCATTAAAAACGCAACAGCAGAATAGTGGATCCAGATCCATCTTGATACATAGGAACAAGGAGCATTCAGGCTGGAATGGCGGAATGAAACCATTTATGGTGATAAGAATTAGGAAACAGAAGATTAAGAAGATCCAACCCAACTTGTGGAATTCTGCCATACTGCAAATTTTCCTCCCTATAAGAGTGTTGTCCCTGTAAGTGCATCATCTTCTTTGCACACTTTTGTAAGATCATCTAAGCATGTATGCTAATTATTTAAAACAGCGGTAGCAACAGCAGCATGTTTAATTTTGCTAAAATGAAAGTTAATTCATCATTAGGGAACAGCTCTCATTAAAACAATCTGAAATCTTCAGTCATACAGACTGATTATAGAAAGTCAATGGCCAGAAAATAGACCCGAGTTTCCATCTTGAGTAAAGCACTTTCTTGAAAATGATTATCCTTTTTATGTGACATACGGGGCATCTCAGGATAGACCTGTTCAGGCATTCTACTCACGAAGCTACTAAACACATGAGGAGAGAGAGGGGACAAACTTAACAACTTGGTTACCATATCCATCACCCTGTACTTGTGGAAGGTGTATTTCTGAAGAAGATAACATCCTTTCTCCATGGCTGCCCTACATATGATACTGAAGTGGTAAGAAAGTATTTATACACACATGTGAATCAGCTCCAGGTTTTTTGAAAGGCAGGTGGGAAGCAGTACTTAAATGAATGCCTTTATTTCCTTTCAGCAGTATGACTTTATACTAAATCATTATTAATGTCATTAAAATATTATTTTGATTGATAAAATACACACTCACATTTTCCTCTTTAAATTCACCTCCTTTTCTTTCCTACTTATTTTCCACTCAATTTTCCCCATTTTTCAGACTCAAAATTGAAAGTAATTCTTATGCACTTGTTAAACTCTGTATTTAACATATGAAACTGTGGAGGCTTGCATGTTTCCCTGATATTCTGTTTCTGTTCCAAATTGAGATTTATAGATTGAAGTTATAAATATACATATAATCACTTCTTTAATTATGCCCATGATTGCTGCTTAGGTTTGCAATGTGTTGCTCCTTTAGGTGCAAAACTGAAAGATCTTGATTTTCAATGATTTTTTTCCACAATATTAATGTGTTTCCTGTTTTTCAGCACTTTCAACAGCATGTTTAAAGGGGGAAAATATAGCAGTGTTTGTGATTTACTTATCTGCAATTTTAAGGAGTTGTGGCAAGGCTACTCTGCTGGTATTACTAGCTAAATAACTCTAAATGGGGTATAATAAGAATGTGATCCTATCGTCCCTAGATGGCATCTGAGGGCCAGTACATAAAGGCTATCTCCTCTTCCAAGGCCAGACACAAAACTGTGGCCTTGTGGGAAGACATCCAACTGTGGATCTCCTGTACGCACTCCCAAGCTGCTTCCAGCCACTGCAGAAAGCAACATAGGAGAGTTCTGAAGTTGAATGCTGGCCCCTGGAAGGAGCAAAACAAAGGGATGGAGGCATGCCAATCAGTGAGGAGGGAGAGGCTATAGATCTGCTGGTGTGTTATCCCCTGTCCAAGTAGAGACTATTGGAGGCCCATCTAATGGAAAAGGCCTTTTGGACAACCATAGGGTCAAAAAGCCGGACTCTGGATACTCAGAGTGTTCTGACATCAAAGCACTCCACCATTTGGGCTTCTGTCCGCTAGGAAATGTATAACAGTAGGTATGCATAAGAAATTAATTACAGTTCATTTCTGATCAGGATTTACACAGCTTACACATTTTTGACCAAACATGGACTTAGAAGCAATCTGAAGTCTGCACATTTGCAAGCTTGCAGTATGATTCACAGATCAAAATAAATGTGTTTGGCAGCATACGTACATTCAAAAACTGTCTGTGAAAAATGTGTACTTCTGAGAAAATGCACAAACTTTGATCAGAGGGAGAAGAAGACCTGTCCTTCAAAGATAACTACAATGAGTGTCCATATATGGAAAAATATGCATGGAAACATGGGTAGATTTTCATGACAAAAGGAGGAAGACCCTACAGCTGATATGGACTCAGTCTGAAACAAGTTTAGAGATGGAATTTGAAGAACTTTGGTAAGACTGACTTTTGAAAATTTGTACATCACTCCAGGAGAGCTATTTACAGTCTCTATCAAGGGTGATAGAGAAAGGTTAATTTGGATGTAGCATTATGCCACATTTTACATGGCACAATCCCAGTGGGACTTACTCCAATGCAAGTGTGCATAATATCTCAAGCTTAAAGCAACCCTAAAGGACTGCCAGTACGTAGATGTTGGGTTCTATGCCAATGCCTGCTCAGAGGAAACCCCGCCTATCCACAGACCCACATTACTATTACTGAAGTCATTGGTCACTAAGATCATTGGCTGGCATGTCCCTGATGGTTCCATGTGGACTTATGACTTGATAGGGGTCTACCTGGAGAAGAGGCTGAGGTAAGGGAGCTCCTTTTCTGTGAAACTCCCTACCTCTTAAGGTCAGGCAGTCACCAACATCATACTGCTTCTCAGTACCTCCTGAAACCATTTTTCATTTAGGAAGGCTTCCTAAACTAAGCAGCCACAGTTCTATTCATCTTGTGTTTTGGATATTGGTCACTGCTCTAAAATCCCTGTATTGGAATATAGAGCAGTATATAAATGTTGTAAACAATCAATCAATCTATATATGATCCCGTCAAAGACCAGTTCTACTTGAAATCAAAAGGAAACTGTTATGATTTTTCCTTTTGACAAAAATTGAAGCACACACACACTCTGTATACATAGTAGAACCACTTGTAATACATAATACTCCTTCAGTTCTGCTGCATATGAAATCCTCTTTTTATCAGCTTACATATCAATCACATGAAATAAAATGATGGTAGATGTTATACAGGATGTTTAAAAGCCAATTGTTACCTTATTGTCCCTACTTTTTGAAAAAATAAATTTATATGTGAAATTATCAGAAAGTATTTTTTCCAGAAGATGACATTCCATGGAGAGAACAGAAAATGACCAGTTTTACTGCAGCAGTGCTTACCATAATTTATTATTTTAATAATAAGAAAGGCTAACTTGGGAGATGCTGCTTGTCTTTCACAGTGTGAAATGGGCAGAAGCAGATGAAGGCAGAAAGTGATGATAGCATTTCAGGGTGCCCATGTTTCATACGTTATAGAGGAAAGTCCTCTAATTAAAAGCTGTCAGAGGACTGCCCACTCTTTGAAGGTGCCCTCAAGCATGGGCTGTCCAGTCCAACTCAAAAGCAATAAGGATGGGGTTGGACTTCACCAAAATAGCAGACTGAGCATAGCTGGAAAGATGGAATGGTCACCTGGTCAGACTTCTCTACTATGGTAAGAAGCAGTGTATTTCTTTTTAAAGCAAAAATTAGTATGAAAGTGTTATGAAAATTGATATTGTCTTTTGCCCTTTCTTTTGATATGCATAAGTGGCCACCTTATAACATTTGGAAAATTCCAATTCCTTGTTTCAAATTATCTTTAAAATACTGTGCAACTTGCCAAAGACAGTATAGGAAATACAGTGCCACAAAATAGGGCAGGACCAATGCCAAAATAACCACTCATTAGATTTATGGAGCCCAAGTTAGTGGGATTCTGGGCAAGTTCATGTCCATGTCTATTTACTGTTCTAAATGCAAGACAATGGACAGAATAATATAGCAATTGCAAAATGTTATATGGGGGGATTAAAAAAATCTTCTTACATATCTCCAAAGAACTTTTAGATGAATTTATAGCATACAGATATAAAGAAATATGATAATACACACACTCTAACACTATGACCAATATAAACATAGGAGTATAACAAAGCAATATAAATTAATTCTCTTTAAAAAGAGAATAAAAGCAGCAGATTAAAAATAATAAAAATAGTATAAAATGTTATAATAAAAATGCAAATTAAATGATCACACGCCTACACTCAACTGTTGAGTTGACCCCCTTGCCTGCTCCTGAAGTCTAGGAACTCCAATTCCACAGTGAAGTCGAGTGGAAGCCATTCTTTTAGCTCCACTTGTGCACCTGGTTTTTCTGCTGGAGTGAAATTGAAATATTTCTCAGTATTGTCAATGTTTATGTAACATTCAGGTAAGACTAAGAAAATTTGTGCAGGTTTTGCCCAATGCTGTGCTGCAACAAGGGAGAGGGAGACTCATTCCAATATTCACCCTAAGATGGAAGCCACACTCCCTTAGTCCCCGTGTCCATGTAACAAATAAGAGCATTTCTTCCGCTGGTCACCCATGGTCGGACTATCTCTTTCTCCATTCTCTGATATCTGCCCTTCAGTTCTGATCTCTATGAAAAAGGGATATGCACTGTTATATCTTGAAAAGCATAGAAGTCGGGTTGTGGTTGTTGTCTTTGCCATCATCACTATCTTCATTATCAATAAATTCATATATGATTGAAAATACAAGTTATGTGTATCTTATTTAAAATATTGATTGTGGGGAAAAGAAATACTGCAGGAACAACCTTCTAATAGTGCAACAAAATGTCATCCTGCTCTTCTCCATCCTACAACCCCCCAAGTGCCCCAGA